>NW_026596057.1:2761693-2807206 GCF_907164565.1 Psammomys obesus | reverse complement strand
CACACACACACACACACACACACACACACACACACACACACACACACGAACACATGCTCTCATATACATGCATGCTTGGCTTGTGCTCAAGTGTGCACATGTGCACAGACTCACACAAATATCTAACACTAAACCCTATTAACTTTGATGACTAACAGTAGTACTCTTTAAGAAAAAAATAATTGTTCATTCATCTGTTTATTAATTTTGTAAACAACCATTATAACCATCACGTGGAGTTTTTGAGTTGGGTTCCAAGGCAAATATCGTGTTATTTAATTTAGGCTGCACACAATAAAAAGGTGGTATATAGAAAGGATTTCCCGGGCCATATCTTAAGCACAAAAATATTAATTGCCTGCTACATATAAAGAAGAAGAAGGAAAGAACATGGTTTATTTTTGACTTGGGAAAATGTTGGATCATTCTTTCTGAATTAGCTGGGTTTCTTTGCTGCACAAACTTCCAGGGACTTTAAGATGGTGATGTGTGTTGTTAATTTCAGAGGAGGAAATAGAATGTGTCACTTTTCTCTTCTCGGGTTTCATATGAATGTGTGGGTGTGCATGTGTGATGTTTGTCACATATGGTGAAGTTTCCTGAATGTATTTTGGGAAATCTTAGCTGACAGAAAAACTTCTGAGCAAAAATAAAAGATTATAAAGTGGTGCAAAAAAGGAAAATCTGTATGCTGTGTTTGAGTCTCAGGCCTTACTACTGTAAGGCACGGAGACAGATGTACGGCTAGGCTGGTCATGGTGTGGCACGGTAGCTGTATGTTCGGATTGGCTATCTCTGGACCATTGACGCCACAGAGAAAATTGGAAACAAAGCCCTTTCTATGGTCAGCTTCGGTCTGTGCAGGCTGCATGACTAGCTGGTAGGGTCTGGACTGGATTTCTTGACATCTAATGGTGTTTTCATACATATTTGTGGAAGTAGTGCATTTTTGTGTTGAATAGTAAAGATTATGTCCCTTGTGCTATGAATTGGTTTATTTAAAAGCTCAGTTGCAAGCACTAAAAGATTGATTTGCAGCTAAGTGTGCTCTTATCTAAGTGAGTGTTTGTATATACCTGTCTAAAGAAGCCTTCGGTGGTTTGAACAGGAGGCGTGGTCTGGACTAAGGAATCAGGACATTACAGGGTTTCTCCCTGCCTCTTTCCTTTTTCTTCTTCTCCTTCTCCTCTTCCTCCTCCTCTCTTCATATAGCTTGTTTGCTTTACTCTCTGACTACTGTTTCCCAAGAGCTTGTACATCACACAACCCTCAGTTCAGTTGGGAATATCATGAAAAACTAAAACTAACCTGCCAATCCCTATATTAAATTCTCAGAGAGGAAATCCAATGAACCATCCTCAAATTGAGCGGACAGAAGGTCATGTAAGAAAAACAGAACCATAAACTGGGCTCACCACTGCTGGGTGTGTGGCATTCTTAAAAATATTTCCCCACCAAATCCATCCGCTACAAGATGCTTTTCTATAATTATCTTTCATCCTTCATCCCTCCATCCTTCCATCCTTGGCCACCTCGTTTTTTTTTTCACCTTTATGGAATACTTTGTCATGAACAAGTTGTATCAATTACACTTTATTATTATTTGTTTGTTTCAAGACAGGGTTTCTCTGTGTAGTCTTGGCTGTCCTGGAATCACTTGGTAGACCAGGCTGGCCTCGAACTCACAGAGATCTGCCCGCCTCTGCCTCCTCAAGTGCTCAGATTACAGGAGTGTGTCACCATGCCTGGGTAAATCACAGTTTAGTAGCTAAAACATGAGAATTGAATTCTGCAGGAATAATGTGTGTGGTGTGTGTTGGTGTATGTGTGTTGAATATTTTAAAATAAAAACCATACATATATATGTTCTATAGGTGAAAGACTTTTAAATTTTTCATCAAGCAAACAATCCAGAATGTTACCTATCATTCCATTTTCTTTATCTCCTCCTTTGACTGAGAGAAAATAACACGTGTCAGGTGAATGTTCTCCTAAACTGGGGGAAAATATTACAGATTTAAGTTGAGGGGGAACCTGATAAATTAGAAAATCCCCTTGCCTTTAGAGATGAGAAATCTGAAGGCCCTGGTTTGAGAGCTGGCTCAGCGGTTTGTGCTTGCTGAACTGAGTAGGTCCTCAGTGAGAATCCCCAGAACACAGGTTAAAGCTGGACATGTTTTTTTTTGTTTGTTTGTTTTTGTTTTTTTTTTAGCAAGAGTCCTCCCTCTTGATTAGTTTCTTTAGGTGTACATATTTTAGTAGGTTTATCCTATATTATATGTCTATATGAGTGAGTATATACCATGTGCATCTTTCTGCTTCTGGGATAGCTCACTCAGGATGATCTTTTCCAGATCCTACCATTTACCTGCAAATTTCATGATTTCCTTGTTTTTTATTGCTGAGTAATATTCCATTGTGTAGATATACCACAATTTGTGCATCCATCCTTCAGTTTAGGGGCATCTGGGCTGTATGCTGAGACTTATGGGCAACCTTTGGGCAGAGTGCAGGGAATCTTATGAAAGAAGTGGGAAACAGCAAGATCTGGAGAAGACAGGAACTCCACAAGGAGAGCAACAGAACCAAAAAAATCTGAGCAGAGGGGTCTTTCCTGAGACTGATACTCCAACCAAGGACCATGCATGGAGATAACCTAAGACCCCTGCACAGATGTAGCCCATGGCAGTTCATTAATATCCAAGTGGGTTCCATTGTAATAGGAACAGGGACTGTCTCTGACATGAACTGATTGGCCTGCTCTTTAATTACCTCCCCCTGAGGGGAAAGCAGGATTACCAGGCCTCAGAAGAAGACAATGCAGCCACTCCTGATGAGACCTAATTGACTAGGATCAGAAGGAAGGAGAAGAAGACCTCCCCTATCAGTGGACTTGGGGAGGAGCATGCATGCAGAGGGTGGAGGAAGGAAGGAATTGGCTCGGGAGGAGGGAGGGAACCACAGGGGGGATACAAAGTGAATAAAGTGTAATTAATAAAGAATTAAAGAAAAAAAAAGCTGGGCATGGTGCGGGTGCATCTGCAATTGGTATGGCTGCAGCAAGGTGGGATGTGGAGACAGGGCAATTTCCAGAAGTTCTCAAGCTAGCTAGCCTGTCATGCAGTGAGAACATCAAGGAAGTGAGCCTTTCTCACACAAAGGAGGAAGGAAGGAAGAACCAGCACCCAGTCCCCTGACCTCCACAGGTATGTTATGGCACGTAGACACACACTTAAGAAAATGAATGCCTACATACAATTATGAACATACAGAGAGAAATGCACACACACACACAAACACACACAGAGAAAGAGAGACAGAGATATATAGAGAGAGGTGGGGAAGAGAAAAAATGAGAGAGAAAAGAGACAGAAGCTCAGCATGGAGAAGCTTTTTTCTCAGGCCACACAGGTAGATAGTGGGCCTTATGTAGATGATATAAGTTGTTTTTTTTTTTTTTTGTAAGTATGTTGATTATTAAGTCTAAGGTTTTTCTCTGACATTGTCTATGCCACAAAAGTGTTAGCTCCGAATTGCAAGGAGCTTTTTTTTTTTTTTTTTCCCCTTTCCTCCTTATTTTAATTACAGGATTGGGGGACTACTTTGCCTGGAGTTTCTCTGAGAGACAATGCATGTTGACAGTAATTCTTCCAGCAAAGAGGCAGGGAGAGGCAGCATCTGGTTTTAAATACTGTGAGAACAATGGAAGGAAGGCCCTGGCGAATTTATACAGACCCTCAGCATTCACACAGTCCAAGGGACCCTTGGGGATGAACGTCTCTTCCCTCGTCTCTTTTGGTGGCTGACCAAGAGACAGGCATTTTCTGAAGAAAATGATTTGGTTTTGGACAATGGTTCTAAAATCTGCAATGATCTGAAGGGCTATTTGGCAAGTCGAAGCTCAGCGTTGGATTGTCTGGGAAATTACTGATCGTCTCTATTGTGTTCTGTGTTTCTGTGTGAATGTTATTTGAGTCCAGCATCTTTTTCCTTTTTCAGTTGCCTCATGCTCTAGCAATGCATTTGTTCCCAGATATTGTCAAGGAAAATGGCAAGAAAGCAAATACAACAAGCACAACAGCTCTGAGGTGGAAATTTTATTACATTTTCCTTAACAGGGCCCAGATTGAAAAAAAAAACAAAGACAAAAAACAAAAACAAAAAAAACCCAGCAAGATGTCTCAAAGTTTCTCTGGCTCAAAATCCGTGGCTTCCCGGAACAAAGCTCAAAAAGAAAGATTACGTGTGTGGTTTTCAGGGATGTCTGATAGATACCCAGGCTGCGCCCAGCTGTGCTCATCTGCGCACACAGGAGCCTCTCACCTCACTTCTCTACAGACAGGAGTCACTTGCTCACCCGTGCCCCTAGTTCTGGTATGTGTGGGCATGTATGCGACCATGTGTGTGCAGGTGGAGAAGTGTGTGGGGGACTTGGAAGGGGGACAACCTTGGGGCGTGATCCTTTCTCAGGTGCCAGCCATCTTGTCATCTGAGATAGGCTCTCTCCCACAATGCACTTTACCAACTGAGCCACCTCTCACCCCGTCCTCGGGTCTTAGAGCCACATAAACCCTGCTTGATTTTTGTCACCGCAGAGTCATCATACGAAAGCTAATTTTCTTACAGTTGCCGTCATCATACGAAAGTCAAATCTCGACTGTAGAACAAATGCTCACGTTCAAGATTAGCACTTCTTTTATTTGTGCATGAGATGCGTCTTTCCCTCGCTAATTATATAATAAAATTAAAATGACTTTATGGGGAGCATATATACACCTAAATGTTCTTTAGAAACCTGAAAAGGTTCACTTGTCCGTTCACATTCTAGTCTATGCAGGCTTGTGCCTTAGTTTCCATTTTTGCCTCCTTACCCTTCTCAGTGAAGGAAGCATTGTCTCTCATTTGTCAGAAAACCCTGGCGTCTCAGATAGATAAATTTTAAAAAAGAAAAATTTTAGGTGGATTGATGGAGTACACAAAATTAAAAATTGTGTACTTGTGGTACTTTTGAATTGCTAAGCAGGGTAGGCAGGATGAAGTTCTACACAACCCTGGAGTTCTCTCTTCTGTGGGTTTGGAAACCCCATTGTAGGGGAAAGAGAGAGACCTAGAATATGGAAAATAATAAATAATTTACCACAGTGAACCCATTCCCCCATTTGAGTTGAATAAAAACTGATTTGTATGTGGGCAGTGACTGCCTGAGGGACTTCTTGCTTCATTTCCTTGTATCCTTTGCCCATCTCCTGCAGTCCAGCGTTTGGTTTAAAAGGATGCCAAACATTTGGGTGGTTGGCTAGAGTTTTCAGTTTGCCTCCTCCCAGATGTTTGCAATCCTGTGGACATTGTCAGAGATTTGTTTATTATCCTCCAACATGTAATCATGCTGGGTCTGCATAATCTTCATCTTCCAGATGAAAACTGGAAAAGTCAGTCAGTCATCCAGATGTCTCCAAATGTCTGGGTGTTTGTCATTGCCAAAGAACATCTGGATGCCTGCACATTTTTTTTGTTGTTGTTTCATTTCTTATTCATGTCTTTGGCGCAGACACAGTCTTGGGTTTAGTTGCTCTGGATACAACAGAATAAATAGCCTACTGGGGATAGGTAGATATTTAACAGATATATTCACAGGTTTTTCTGTAGGGAAAATTTAACTTCTAAACAATTGGCAAATTATTTCTGAGGAAGTCTCCAAGAGAAACTGCATGGTGATCCCTTTGAGTTCTCTCTAGAGGCATGTTAACAGCAGGGGAGTCGAGAATTTGTGTGTCATCAGCATTTATATAGAGAAGGAGTCCAGGGCCAGAAGACACACTTCAGAGAGAAAGCTGGAAAGCTGGCACCGCTTCCAGTCCCAATCATAAACCAAAATTATCCATCATAAACATAAGCAGATATCTGGATAAAACTGAAGAAAGCTCTCTGCTCTTTGGCAAAAGCAGAGTGAAAGCAGCAGCATTCTTCCATTCTGGCAGTTTATTATCCTAGATGAACATGTCCACTGCGCAAAGGAAGCGAGGACAAGAGAAGTGAAATGGTTGATGGTTGAGATCATGACCTTCAGAGTCAAAAACTCCTGTCACATGTCTCGCTGCTGATTCCTACCAGTGTCATGAAGACCACAAGCCCCCAGCCTCTTTGAAACTCATCTTCTTTGTCTTTAATAACGTCCATTTGGATTATTTCGAGGATTAAACAGGACAGCACATTTTAAGAGTTTACACAATGCCTAGTGTGTCATGAATCACCATAAAATAAATTTAGGGACGAGATAATACTCATTCTTTGATGACTACAGTGAGTGTTGAATTCAGAAAAGAGGCCCTGCTGGTTCTAAACTTGGAAGTTGCATGGAAGAGATTAGTAAAGAGGGTGGAGACTGAGGACCAGAGGAGAGCCAAGTCTGAGATGTTCCAGTGTGAATGGTGGGTGAAGTGGGATCAACCTGCAAGGAAGGGATCACCAGGCCTCTCCTGAGAGTCAGGGGAGCAGGCTTTCCAGAAATCACTGAGTGTTCTTTCTAGTTGTGGCTGGTATCCTTTGTGGCTAGCGATATGACACAGGTTAAAGATCTGTATAGTGGATAACGTATTAGTTAAGAGTCCTTCAGAAGAAAATTTAGAAATTACAAAGCAAGTGAAAGTGGCTTATTTAAGAGATGAAGGACCAAGCATGATGGCGCATGTCTGTAATCTCAGCACTTTAGAGGCTGAGGCAGGAGGATTACAAGTTTGAGGCCAATTAGAGCTAGCTATAGAGTGAGTTATAGGCCAACATGAGACACATATTAAGACCCTGTCTAGAACACTCACACATACATACACCTACACATGTACACACACATATGTATGCGCGCGCGCGCGCGCGCACACACACACACACACACACACACACACACACGCAGTAGGAGAGTCAGGAAGAAAAGACAGAAAGAAAAATATGTTAGCCCGAAGGCTACAAGGGCTGGCAGCTGGTACTTAAAACTACTGTGGAATGTTGGAAGCCGCGTAAAACAGCCCTCAGACTGAGATCATCTCATCCAAGGAGCATCATTTATTCATCAGACCCTGTCAAATATTGTCTGGGTCTTTTCCAGCGTCAGAGAGGGGACATTGATTTACTGGTCCTTTTGGTATACACTGTAGAGAAGATGTGAGCTCCTGTGGCCAGAGCAGCTCTTGGTGTAGAAGGGCAGGCACTGCAGTTGGAAACTGAGCTCGCGGGTTCAGGATGGTGCAAACATGGAGTAAAGACAGGTCTGAGGAGTGATGGAAATTCAGGCTAGACTGCAGTGGGGGTGAAGAATGAGTCAAAAATGAGGGAGTGGAAAAAGCATGTGCTAGCCATGTGTCTGAGACTGTCAAGTATGCAGTGGAGAAGATGAGTAGATTATTGGCCAATTGTGAGTCAAGCAAAGGTGTTGAAAGTAAGATGTTCTTCCTTAGTGTCTGCTCTTATGGTAATTGTAATGGTTCCACAGAGAGGAAGGCTACTGACCAGACTATGAGGGTGAGGTCTCTGAGAAGGGGTGAGAAGAGAGGGGTCGCTGTGCATATAAAGGGGGTCCGTTTCACAGGGTGGAGGTCAGTGCTGTGTTTTGGGGGCATTTGGACATAAGAGGGAGTGCATTTTGGTTGTTTATTTTCTTTCTTTTTCTTTCTTTTTTTGAATGAATCTCCAGGCAAGGCTGTCAGTGTAAAACCCCAGGGTGTGGGAGGTATGAAGTATGGTAAAGGGGGGGGGGGGCTTATGTGTGGTAAAACGGTTAGCTCGGAGAGGAAAATGAATGCTCTGAAATTAACCCATTTTCTAAGCTTTCTCTTTACTGAAAACAGACCTATCGCCAGGACAGTTTTCCATGCTTTCTCTTGAGAGATGGTTGCTTTTGTCCCACCTCAGAAGCACGCAACCAAATTACTTCCTGTTGAGGAATTCTTTCCACCAACCTGCAATAGTTCTCGAGAGGGAAAGGGAGCCTCCTATGACTCAGGAAGTAAACAAAACTGAAAAGCTTCAGGAAGCTTCTGAAACTCACAAGATCCACAAAGCCCCTCCCAAGATTACAGAAACAGTAACAGCTGCTGGGGAGAGGAGAGTTTTCCAACAGCCCAACGCCTGCCTGAATCCCTGCTCTCCCTTGCGGTAGTCATCACCCACAGTGGGGTGAGCTTCTTGGTGATGGAGCTTTCCCAGATTATCTCTCACCTTTGTGCTTGCAGATAACCCCAAGAAACTCACTGATTGGACTTGGGTGGAGCTCTTTTTTTGGTTGGTCACTGGTGCGTTATGTTGGCTGAATAAATACTTGTTCATGTCTCTTCAGGAAGCCACTCCATTGCTCCATTGCTACAACCATACTGCTTTTTTGCTTTTCTACATCCAAAAAAAAAAAAAACATGTTTTTTACATTCCAAAAAGGCTATATCAGAAGCCTTTATGGCTGTGTTTGTTTGTTTGTTGTTTTTTCTCACAATTGATTCTGTGTTATTGCTTCCTGGGTACAGGCTGCAGTCCGAAAGGCTTGATGGTTAAGTCAGTCTAGTGTCTGCTTTTGCATCGTGTTGCTTTCTCCCCAATCCTGTTACCTCTGCTTCTCAGCTTGTTTGAGTCTTGTTATTTCTTCTATTTCAGAAAGACTGTTTTTCCACACTTCTATCAAAGATGTCCCTCAGTGTCCAGGCATTTTCTGTTTCTATGAGAATGAAAATAAGAAAGAACCACCATGTTCTAGGTCTTCTTGGGTACTTTCTTATATGAAGCATTTTTCTTTATAGTCCCATTTTTAATTATTCTCTGTAGTCTTCACAGAAGGGAGCATCTTCTGTTACTATTGATTAATTAATTTACTTTACATCCTAATCATGGGTTTTCTACCGTGGTGATCCATATTCAAGTGTTTTATTTTCTAGTCTTATTTAGAAAACATTACCCAACATATGTACAGCTGCCGGGGCCTTTATGGTCTGCCACCAACAAGCCTTTCTCAGCCATGTTCCAGGATTTCAGCTGCTTTCTGAATGAGTACAGGCATGTGTCTTGGTGGGATTACGTGTGGTCCCTGGAAAAAAGGATGGTGTCAGGGGACAGATGCCTTCTCCTTCAGAGAATGATTCCACAGAAAGTAAAGGATAGCTAGCTAGCTGTTTGGGTTCACTAAAAGTCAAGAGACAGGTGGGGAAAGTGTTAGGATTGTGCAACAGGGTTACACGGTGGGTTCACAAATCATACCACATGACTGGTTCCACTTGGGAGGTTTATTAAGGGAAGGGGAGGGGGTCACAGAGACCATCTCTGAACAGGGTAGATAAGAGAGAGAGAGAGAGGGAAAGGAAGGGCTTCTTATAAGTTCTTTTATAAGGCGACCCAGAGCATGCACAGGTAGTTTCAGGTGGTCCACAGGTGTCCGTAGGTGGCCTCACAGATGCCCAATAACCCGTTTGTCCAGTCCCTTGGGGCTGGCCATAGAGATGCCTGCTTATGGATCCCAACCGAAAGGCTTGCTTGCATCTTATTCTTATTTTTATTTAGTAGGTCTCTGGCCCTAAAGGAGCCCTATTAGCTGGGAAGGCTGATGACTCATTCTGAACCGGAAGTTCCTCTTCTGGAGTTGAGAACAATGGAGTGCAAGATCTCTCTGAAGCAGCATGGTGAGTTTGCAGGTAAATACTGCCAAGTGACTGTTGAGTCCCCTGGTTTATAGTTATGTTCTTTCTTATCTCTTAAATGGGGCTGTTCAGACCAGTTGCAGGAGGTTTATGAAGTAGCAGGATGAAATTCTGGTTAGATTTGGTACCACGTGAGACACCCAACCCAGTGCTCCCCTTATCATCTCATTGGCATGAATCACACATCACGCTGCCAAAGCCCTGCTACCAAACCTATTTTCAAACTAGACAAACTAAGATGCACCATTAAGAACTAAGTCTGTCTTCATGAAGTCGTCTCTCTATATGGTTTAAACAGTGAATTCTTATCAGATCTTTGCAAAGCAAAGACTATGGCTACTAGCAGATCAGCTCATCTGGCAAAGTGAACGTTGGAGATGAAAAGCCAGTTCCTAAGAAGTAACTAATTTAGAGCTGAGGAGTGAATCCGAGTCTTCTCATCCCAAAGCCTGTGGCTTTCAACGCTGCTTCTTGAGACTTTGAAGCCCATTTCTAAGTGCCTCCATCTTGATGCTTTGATGGTATGTTGGTCGGGTACTCAACCCTCAGAAGACCCTCTGTGCCATTGTCTGCTGGAAAAAGCAAGTGTTCCTTGCCGGTGTTGGTTGGAGGGGGGAGGCGCTGAGAGGGGCTCATTTTGCTTCTCCTGATCACGAACAGTTTATCTGAACTTGCTGACGTGCTGCTCTGTGAGATGCTTTACCAGGTGTTGTTTTGGCTCTGTGCAGTTCCTGAGAACACACTAAGTAAGCTGAGGCTGTTTGTTCTATTATTAATGAAAACTGAGAAGCAACCTTGCCCCTAGGCAGCATTGTCACTCAGATCATTTATGTCTTGTTTTAACTCTAAAAGTAAATTCACAGGCAATTGGGAAAAATGGACAACTGCTTTACAAAAAAAAAAAATCATTCTAGGAAGAGAGCTGGCATTGAAAGTATATGAGTATGGCAGGAATAGAATTCCTGCTCTTCTGGGCTTTATTTCAGTTTGCTTAGCTAGAGGATAAATCCAAACAACTGTTCTCCTTTTACTTGGAGTGGGAATAGAAAAGAAACAGGCAAAAAAGAAACTTTCTCCCACCACTGTCAATACTCATCAGAGCAAATGCATAGGGACCGTGAATAGACTCTTCCCCCGGCCAGTTTCTCTTCCAATGGAGCTGCAGCAACAAGGGCATGTGGACACGTTTGCAAAAATCAAAAAATCAAACAAATGAACAAGCAAAAAACATAGAATTGCATTACATTGACATTTTCTTAAAAAAAAAAAAAAAAGAGCCTGTATGGTCAAATGATTCAAACAATACATTCAGATTGGATATGGCCTTGACTTCATTTACACTTCTGAGCCCTATAAAAAACACAAGTTCCTTTGTCGCCTGCCTTTCGACCATGCTCAACAGTGCCTAAAGAGAAGTATGTGGCAAGTACCAGAGAGATAGGACAGTTTCCCAAAGGAAATGCAATACATAAAAAGATCCAAAAAAAAAATAAAAAGGCACAAGGAATGCTATTCCAAATCTTAATATCCCTTGACGACTGGCTGAGGAAATCCTAGTCTTTTTTCATAGATGAAGGGGAGGGCTGCCTGTGTCTTGTAATTCACCCAGTCAACACCGTTCAGCCACTGAGTGCCAGGCCCTGTTGTAGAAATTGGAGAGACGGTAATAAACAATGCTGTTTTTGAAAACTCCTTCTCTATGAATGGAGGCTAGCAACCAGCAGTTAAGAGAAGTGTTTGTCCTAGATGCTGCTGATGAAGGAGGAGGTAGAGGAGCAGAAGGTGGAAAGGGGGAGGCAGTTTAATTTGAAGGTTGTACTGTGCTGAGCAGCTGTTTGGGCCAAGATCGAAAATGGCACAGTATCTCTTTCTGTAGTTAGGAAGGGGAAGAGAAACTAGGCAAGGACCATGGCAAATGGAGTAATTCCTGGCTGCGAGGACGTGGTAAGTTCAGAGACGTTCAGGAGGGCTTTGTGGCTGGAGCCAAGGAGGATGACCGATAACGTAAAAGGATTATGGGGACCCAGGCCATGCGGGAACTTGAGGGTTATGGTAGGACACTGACTTTACGGCTAAGTGAAATGAGAAGCCTCTGGGGCTTTGGAGAAAAGGAAGATGAGCCTCAGCTGTTTGTCAAGGAGGAGCTAACAATAGATGCCAAAGAGCGAGAGTGTCTGAAGGCCAGAAGCCGTCCAGGAGGCTAACACAGTTAAAAAAGGATGGGATGTTAGCTAAACCCAGTCAGTGCGGTCAGATGTGTTAGAGCAGTCAAGCTTGAATGTGGATTTATATTCAAAACTTGCACATATATGTGCAGATGGATTTAGCACTTTGAATTTTCACGTAGTTTAATTTTTACTTAACTATCAAAATTGTCCTTTTAAAGTACATAACATAGTTATTATTGACGTGCTCACAGAATGGTCCAACCAATGATGTTATTTAACCCTAAGATACTTTCATCACCACGAATGAAGTCTGTAACCACAAGTATATTCCCCGTTCTCTCTTCCCGCCACCAGACGCTGGGCATCGCTAATCTGCTTTTTCTTTCTTTCTGGATTTGCCTACGCTAGACATTTCATTTTAGTGTGATCATAAGACATAACGCTTGCAGTGTTTATCCGTGTTGTGGCCGGCATCTATGTTTCTTTATTTTTAGCTACCAAGTAATATTCCACTGTATAGATATATCATATTGTGTTTACTCATTCGTAAGTGATGGAACTGTGAAATGTTTGGGCTTTTTGCAGTTAAGAACAATGCTCACATAAACACATATGTGCCAATTCTTGTGTGAACAATTTGAAATTCTTTGGGGGTATTAACCGAGAAATGGAGTTCATGACTCCTTTGTTAATTCTGACTTTAACTCTTTTCCAAAGTAGCCATACTGTTTTGTACCTCTGACTATAATGCAGTACAATTTTAATTTCTCTACATCTTGGCCAGCACTTTCTATTGTATACTTTTAAAATTATAGCCATCCTTGTGTGTGTGTGTGTGTGTGTGTGTGTGCAAAATTGTATTACTTTGTGGCTTTGAGTTTCCTTAAAAATCAAATTTGCTTAGTTTCTTTTATTTTCTATGTGTATGAGTGGTTTTTGCCCACATTTAAGTGCACCACATGCATGCGTTGCCCAAGGAGTCCAGAAGAGGAAATCCAAACCCCTGGAACTGAAATTAAAGACAGTGTGGGCCACCATGTGGGCGCCGGTGCCTTCTGCAAGAGCAAACAGTGCTGTTAAACATTGTGCCATCTCTCTGGCCCAATATTTCTTGGAGAAATATGTATTCTATGTCTTTGTTCATTTTATTTTATTTTTATTATTATTTACTCCTTTTGCATCCCAATCTCAGCCTCCTCCCTCCTCTCCACATGGTCCCTATGGATTGTAGTATGGTTATCCTGTACTATATGGCTAAAATCCCCTTATGAGTGAATACATACCATGTGTGTCTTTCTGGGTCTGTGTTACCTCATTCAGAAAGACATTTTCTAGTTCCATCCATTTGCCTGCAAATTCTTAATTTCCTTATTTTTGATAGCTAAGTAGTATTCAATTGTGTAAACATACCACATTTTCTTTATTGAGTCTTCAGTTGAGGGACATATGGGTTGTTTCCAGTTTCTGGCTGTTACAAATAAAGCAGCTACGAATATAGTTGAGCAAGTGTCCTTGTGGTATGGTAGAATATCTTTCGGGTATATGCCTAGGAGTGGTATAGCTGGGTCTTGAGGTAGAACTGTTCCCAATTTTCTGAGAAAGCCCCAGATAGATTTCCAAAGTGGTTGTACAAGTTTGCACTCCCACCAACAATGGAGGAGGGTTCCCCTTTCTCCACATCATCATCAACATATGTTGTCACTCGAGTTTTTGATCTTAACCATTCTGATGGGTGTAAGATGTAGTCTCAGAGTCATTTTGATTTGCCTTTCCCTGGTGACTAAGGATGTTGAGCATTTCTTTCAGTGCTTCTCAGCCATTTGAGGTTCCTCTGTTGATAATTTTCTGTTTAGCTCTGCACTCCATCTTTTAAATTGGATTTGTTGTTGTTGTTGTTCAATTTCTTGAGTTCTTTATATAGGTTAGATATTAGGCCTTTGTTAGATGTAGGGTTGGTGAAGATCTTTTCCCAATCTGTAGGCTGCTATTTTGCTTATTGACAGTATTGTTTGTCTTGCAGAAGCTTTTCAGTTTCTACCCTTTACTCTGAGGTAATGTGTATCTTTGTTGCTGAGGTGTGTTTCTCATATGCAGCAGAATGATGAATCCTGTTTTCACATCCATTCTGTTAGCTTGTGTCTTTTTATTGGGGAATTGCATCCATTGATGTTGAGAGATATTAATGACAAATTGTTAGTTCCTGTTATTTTGATGGTGGTAGTGGTTTGTATGTGTTTCTCTCTCTCTTTTTTTTTTTCTTTTGCTGCAGTGGAGTTGTTTATTTCCTGTGTTTTCTTTGGTGTAGTTAACATCCTTTTAGTATATTTTGTAGGGCTGAATTTATTTCTATATAACAATAATTAATTTGAGGTCACCTAGTCATGAGACTCAATTATAGAATCTCAGAAAATATTTGAGGAAGATTTCTCTTCTCCTACTAAACTGAAGCCTTTATTTCCTTTCTGCTCTTGACTATGGTTTTATGAGGATGTGATACTGGGAGATGTGTCTGCCATATTTCATACATGAAATAAAATATCACCAGTGCATTGAAAAGTTTCTGATGACATTACTGAGTGCTTGAACCAGGCTTGGAGCAAGTAACCTTTGGGATTATTGAGACCTAACATTTAAAACAATCAATCTCTGTTGGGCATTCATGACTTTTAGCCAAAAAAAAAAAAAAAAAAAAGTATTCTAACTGTGTATTAGCTCTATGTGAGAATATTGGGTTTTATAGCAGTTAAAATGTGAAGACAACGGAGGGTTGTAGGCAGGGGGATGTTATCCTTTGGTTTACAGCTCGAACATTTCTCTGAATGCTGTTTGGAGAATGGATCCAAGTTGGGAAGCTCTTGTAGGAGTCTATGGTTAGATCAGCTGTGAGACAGAGATGGAAAGGGATGCTAGGATTTATGTTTTCCTTGGAATTGATGTAGGAGGGATTGTGGGTGGATCCTTTTATGTGGTGTGGCAGAAAGGAGTGGTAGAAAAGGCCTCCTGAACCCTTGCCTCGAGCCACTGGGGGGAGGTGGTGCTTTCTCTAGTTTTCTTTTTATCCATCACCTAGGGAATTCAGTAAGAACTTGAGGGGGCATGGTGGGTGGGGGTGGTACAGCTTGTTGGCTGGCTTCTGGCCTGATGGTTAGGTTGCTTTATTATAAAGTCCAGTGTGGGGCTCATAGACCATGCCTCCAGAGGAATTGGCATGGGACTAGCAAGATGGAGCATGTTCAAACCCGGAAATCTCAAATTTGAGATTTAATCTCTCACCCTGAGAATGGAAGGCGTGGTACAAAGCTTTCTCCTTGTTTCCGTGCCTGACTCAGGAGCACACAGCACAACCCCCAGATGGCTTCAGGTGGTCAGTCACATGATCTTGTCACCTGTAATCTTTCTCCATGCAAATAGAGCATCACCAGTGTTCTAAGTCCCAGCCAATGAAAGGCATTCATCCTCAAAGCCCCTCCCCACTGCCCAAGGTTTATAAGTCCTTGTTTCACATGAAATAAAATGGCAAGCACCATCTACTACACTAAGGGCGTCTGAGATTGGCTGTTTATTCTAATAACACTGGGGAAAGAAGGGCTCCCCTTTCCTGAAGTGTTCATGGTTGGACCCCTGGTCTCAGCTGCTGGCTTCTGGAGCTCACCCTGTTGCCAAGAGCTTCTGATCTGCAGGAGTAGGCTGTCAGCTGTTCCCAAGTCAGCTTGATTAGACCAAGTCAGGCCGGGCCCTGTTGCCACCTGCCTAGGTATCAGAGCCGTGAGCTCCCTGCTGCCACATGCCCTGGTACTGGCAGCCCAGCTAAAAAGAGCAGAAACACTTCTTTTGGAGAATATCTCCTTTTCCTGCACTTTTGGCTGGACTGGAGATCTTGTGGCAATGACTTTGTTCTGTGCTCACTTGGGACCCCCTGCTTCATTCTTTACCACCTGGAGACCCAATAGTGTCTTTGGACCTTCCAGCAGAGAAGTGCACACATGGGGTCTGGAGTCACTTCCAGGAAATGTGGAGTGGCAGTGAAGGCACACTTCCCACACCTATTAACAGTGAAGACGGTCCCTCACATACATTCCTACAAACCAACCGGATAAGAGAATTAATTGAGATTCTTTTCAGGTGGTTCTAGACTATGTTGAGTTCATAGTCAAGGCTATGGACAGTATTAGAATAGAGAGACTTGGAGACATGGGATATTGAGGCAGAGGCTCCATTTTGGTTCAATTTGAAATGTTTATTAGGTTGTCAAGTGGATGTGCCTCTTGGGTATCGGGCAAAAAGGAGAAGTCTCAGTGTTTTGAAGGGTGCGTTTAAAATCACGTGGGGGAGTATAGAGAGGTGATGAATACTCAAGGCAAAGCCAGGGAGAGTTTTGATGTTTGAAAGTGTTTCAGACAAGGCAGAGAAAGTGAAGCAGAGAGCAATCAGAGGGGTGTGCGGGAAAATAGCCAGTGGGTTAGGAAGTAAGGCAATAATGGTGATTTAACAAAAGCCAGCGGAACTGTTTCAGGGTTCAGGAGTTGTCAGCTTCACCAAGTGTGGCTACAGCAATGAGAGTGGGAGACTGGTGAAGGTCTGGGTTAAAGAACGTCTCTTGGGGATCTTACTCAAACCGTATGCCAGGCTTAGTCTAAGGGCTCTGCCCTTCTGAGAAGCTAAAAGGACAAGGTTTCTAGTGTTTAAGCCACACTCCAGGCATGAACAGAGGTCATGTTTCAGTGCTGTAAGGGAGGATGAAGATAACGGGTTGGGAAGACGATAGGGATTTAAGAAGCCCAGACCAAGGAAGATGCTTGATGAGGAGTCACCTCACCCTCTCCTCCGGTTCCCATCTATCCCGTTAACATGCCAGCTTGTTTTGCATGAACATCTGCCTGCAGAGCTGTGCTCCTGGTAGTGACCCCTGGGTCTGAGTGCTGGAAGTCTTGAGGGAGGATCAGATTTATGCGGTGAACCCAGCCCTTGGGCTAAGCAGTGCAATGACCTTGGCACTGGAGAAGCAGAGCGGATGACCTTCAAGCTTCCGTGACCTTTGTGTGTTTACCACACTGCTGAAGGCATCAAATTGCAGCTTTTGGTTGACAGTGGCTGACAGTGGCTGACACTGGCCCTCTGAGCACAGTTATTTTTGTTACAGTATATTTTATGGCAAACACTACATACAAATAAGTGTATAAGCTGTGTGTTTTTATTACAACCTTACCTGGTAGGCTCTTTAGGGTGTATTCTGTTATTCTCATTTTCCCACTTTCCCAGGGCCTGGTGTTAGAAGGTTTACCTTTAAATATCAGCTCCACATACGCAGTAACTATTGAAACCTCGACAAATCAATTCCCTTGACTATCAGTTTCTTCACATAGTGGGCAAGAAGACGCCCAATCCTTGAGAGAATTAAGCTAACATGTATTCTCACACACATGCACAAGTCCATGTTCACACACTCATATACTCATATACATACACACACACTTACATACTCATACATACGCATAAACACAAATACATACGCACACATGCACTCACTCACATGCTTACACACTCAGAAACACATGCACTAGCACACTCAGACTGTCCAAACTCACAGACATAGTCATACACCCTTTCTCATGCTTGCACACACAGAGGCTCACATACAAATTACATTCACACAAACATACATTCACATCCACACAAATTCAGTCACATAATCACACATACGCTCACGCCTCCACACACATACGTCCTCATACACATGTTCTCACTCATCCACTCACGGGTACACACACTGACACATGCATTCACATATAGACACACACACCCACAAACACACACTCATAGGCTGACACGCACGTATTCACCAATACGCAGACACACTATTACTCAGACACGCTTGCACACACTCACACACAGTCACACACGCCCAGTCGCAACCACACCTCCACGTACCCACACACACACTCACATACAAACATAACCAAAATCACATAAACATGCTTCTGTACGCGCACTCTCCCACACTCACAATTACACACATTCGCAGACTGATATATTCTCACACACGTGTACTCACATGTATGCACTCATACACACCTAAAACACAGTCATGTGCTCACATTCAAACACACTCTAGTTGTCATATACATACACACACTCATGCACTCACACTCAGCCGCAAATATACAACACGTTCACGTACAGACACAGACACCACCACACTCACACGCACTAGGTCACATTCTCATACACTTAGCATGTGCTGCCATATAGCAAAAACTTGCGTCTTGCCAACTTCTGTGGGTTCATACCCTAAACCCTGCTTGGCCCTCAAACGTCTGTCTCCTCACTTGGGCTCTCCTGGCCTCCAGTGTCGTGTGGTTCACAGTCTTGGACCTTGGCATAGCTTCATGATTTTGAAGTTATTCACCCAGGGCGACACGACTAGGCTCACTTAAACCTGTAAAGACTGAGCCATCCAAAGACTGTGAGATAGGTTCAACCTAGCCCTGCAGTCCGTCAGTCTTTGGAGTGTCTGTCCTGATGAGGTCAGGTGGGAAAAGCAAATGGTTTCCGTTTCATGTGCTGACTCCGGTGGACAAGACCTGGGTTCTGCAGAGGGCAAGCTGACAGACCTTTCCAAAAAGACACAAATAAAGAAAGAAGATGACCCTGCAGTTTATTGTAACTCTTGGTTCCAGGCATCCAAGCCAGAGTAATTGCTGCTGCTGGCTAATTTTCAATCAATTTAAATGGCTAATGGGGGCTTTTCTGGAACTTGCTTTGTCAACATGCCCGTGGAAATTGAAAACTTTCTCTCATACCCAGATGGTAAACATCATACATTTCTACCTTTTCAGGAAGGAGAAAAAAAAATGTGTCTGGAGAAGTTGGACATTTAGTTCCAAGAAAGTGAAGACTGACATTAAAATCTGGTGGTGGCATGATGAGCCTTATGTGGTACTTTTGAGTGGAGAGGTGGTATGTGGCGATGGGGGTGGCCGTGATGTGCTTGATTCTGAGGCAGAAGCAGTGGGCACTGTCAGGACAAAGAGATCAGGGAGCCCACAGGTCCTGGTGACTTTGGCATCTTACAATGACAGCTACGTGTTGGAGAACTAGATAGCCATCACCATATAAGAAGAGGGGGAAAAAAAACAAACAGGAATTCATTAACATACTTGATTAAAACACTAGTAAGTTTGACACCTCCCGAGTGTCCTTCAGACTCCAAGTTCTGCCTCATGCAGGAGATGCCCTCCAGACCATCCCATCCCCTGCCTTAGGGGATGAGTCTGGCACTCTTATGGATGGCAACATCTTCCCATTTGAGAATCTGTCACAGTATAAAACACAGGATTAGGAAGTGTACCTTGGGCTGAGTGTGCTTTTCAATAGCTTTCTGATGGAAAAACATCATGTGAACCCTAAAACCACGAACTCCGTTTTCTTTTCTCAAAATTGGGAAACTGTAGGTCCATTGTGTGCTTTCATGGTTCCGGGGTGTCTGAACTGAAAATTTAAAATATAAAATATAAAAAGCCTTTATTAGAAAGGAGGTGAGGGAGAGTAAGGAAGACAGTCAAGAAAGGGTAAAGGGCTGAATATGATCAAAGCATGTCATATTCATTTATGAAGATGCTGTGATGAAGCCTATTAGTTCATACAATTAATATATACTAACAAAAGGTGGAAAAATATTTGTTGGGGTCTACTTCCTCAACAGCAGGCAGTGAATGCTTTAGGGCTTAGAACAGAGTTCCAGAGTTGTAGTTTGCATTCTATTGCTGTGACAAATAGAATTAGGCAAAAGCAACTTGGGGAGGAAAGGGTAGATCTGACTTAGTCATCCTGTGTAGGCCATTGTGAAGGGCAGTCAGGACCTGAACTCAAGGCAGGAGCCTGAAAGCAGGAGCTGAAGGAGAGGCCCTGGAGGAATGCTTTACTCTCTGGCTGTCTTGCTTGCTTTCTTATGCAAACCAGAACCACTTGCTCAGGCCCACAGTGGGCTGGGCCATCCCAGGTCAAGACCTCACCAGTAGGCCCCCAGGGAAACCAATAGACACTGTGCCCTCTTTCCAGGTAACTCTATTTTGTGTCAAGTAGGTAAAAACTAACCAGCACAGGAGACCTAAAGGTATCGTATGAAAATCGGGGAGAGCAAAAAAAAAAAACCAAATACTGTTTTCCCTTCCTTAAAAAGTTAATAGCTAGAAGCTGACGTTTAGGTTTGCGAACCGGTTTACATGGCTCATTCTCATGTGTATATAAATGATGCCCTATCAAGTTTCGTAAGATAAATTCACTGATGGTGGTGTGGGGAGGATGTTATATATGCCAGCTTCTCTCTCTCTCTCTCTCTTTCTCTCTGCAGCTCACAGGTACCTAAGAAGAAACCCCACCAGCTCCCCAGAATGCTGCTCCCTCTGTCCCCAGCCAGTGTCACCACCTACGCTACCTCCAGCAAGCTCTGCTGTCATCGTCAAGATGGCTGTTGTGTATGCCCTCACGGCTTCCGTATCATTTAGCTAAGCGTGTGTGTATCTTCGCTTATCATTTTCCCTGACTACGGCCTAGGTGAGAGAACATACATCTGGGCTGAAGGTGAACTGGATGGACAGCAACCAGAAACTCTCTGCTCCTGTTTTCACCTCTGCTTGGACACCACTGTGGCAGACACTGCTTAGTTTTCGGAAACTCATTGTCTCTCGTTTTTCCTTAATATCTGATCCCTTCTCCCCTAACCCCAATAAGTTAGTCTGGTGCCTCACATTTAGTTCATGGCTACATTTTATAAGCATGAAATGTGACAGCATGGCCAAGTTTAAGCCAAATGTTTAAGGCAGGATTGGACTCTGTTTTTATGGTTCTGAGACAATCCTACAGGAGAAGGGGCATCTCAAATCCAGTACTCTGGCTAATACCGAAACTGCATGGCTGTAGCCAAGGTCCAATCAGGTACAGTAACATAAGACAGACTCTTCATCCTATGAGCCTAGAATGGTTAGCCTTAAACCAGACAGGGGCTTCTCCAGCTTTTTCTCCTTTGTGTGTTCTGAGCATAAACATGCTGGTAGCCCTGTATGCAAGCATAGATCAGACATTTGGGGGTGGCGGGCCAAGTCGCCTTGTTACTGACTTGCGAACGTGGTAGTGACCTCCTGGGGCACAGGGAGCTCAATGGCTGACTGCCGCTGTCTGTTTATTTTCTCTTTCATTTATGTTGCTGCACTATGGGGGTTTGCTTTGCTTTTGGAGTTGTGGTAGAGATGATAAGAGGCGTAGGATTCATTCACATCCCCTCTCAGTGGTAAACCAATACACTATGGATTCCTCGGTTGAGACTGAGAGGGGCCCTTCAGTGTACAGATTCTGTCTTTCTTTCCCTGAGTTTCCTCTGAAGATTGACTGGGCATATTCTTTGTCAGACACATTGTGCTAGACGTGAGTTCAGTAGCTAATAGCACCTGCTATGCTCACACGTCTTAGATTATCATCCCTGGGTATAATGACAACAACCATCTCGAACTGGGACCCTGGAGATGCCAGAGACTGCTGTGAGGGTCAAGTATGTTATTTCACTTGATCCTCAGAACAGCATCTTAGAGATCCAACTCCACCTCCATTTTTCAGCTGTTGTAGACAAATCCTGAGAAGTACAAGGCATTATCAATCTTTTCCAACTAGTGGTATGTGTTAGGTTTAGATTCGAGCTAAGCCTTTCTCTTCATAATGTATGATTTCAAGAACTTCACTGTCCTCCAGAGTCTTCTAGCATGGTACCTATCACTTAAGCATTTTAGGATTCCACATTGGTCTGCATGCATTATTTGCATATAATAATCTGAACAAATACACATAGGAATATTACACGGATTTGATTCTTATTATTGTCTCAGAGGTAAGTGAAGTAATTAGCAGGGCAGACAAACCAGTGTGGCTTCCACATAATGATGACCCTGTGAACTCTGATACATCTCATTTTCTACAGTGCCATACCCCGTGCCCATTTCAGGGCTCTCCGGAAAGGACACATGTTCAGGGCACTCTTCCCACACGGCGTAAATGACTGGAGAGAAAGGATTGTCCCCTCTTCTCCCGCATCAGCTTGTCCCTTTCTTGAAAATAGTAAAAAATAAGGATATTGTTATAGAATATCAGCTCAGCTGCGCCTCTGGGTGCTTCAGGGACATAAGTGCCTGAAGGGAGGGGAGCTCTAGTGTTCTGACTCGGTAGAGCCTCCACAACCCTCCAATTTGGTGAATGAATCCTCTTCCTTTAAAAGATGCCCTAGACAAATAGGAGTTGTCATTTTGGAAGACAGCAACTCAGGAAACACTAGGGGAAGGACTTGCCAGAAAGCACTCCAGAGTGGCTTTATCTCAAAGCATTGCCGAGGATGAGCTGTTAGCAAATTAAGTGGCAGACCTCGCTGTATCCGCTCTCCCAATAAAGCACATTTATTACCTTACAAAAGTGACATTCTCTCCTCCACAGTGAAACAGTAATGTTCGAAGAAATAATTGTGCATAACGCTGTTAGTCACTGGCATGTGGAACCATTCTCGAGCATTAAGCTCAAACGGCGTCTTTGATGATAATTATAATCATAAAAAGATGGACTGGGTTTTGTCATTAAGAGGGGCTGGTGGGAGAGGAGGAGAAAGGGCATGTCCCTTGAACCCTCTCTTACAAGACCTGACAGTGAACATGGAGGTGTGTATGGAAACGTTCTCCAAGCATCCTCATTTCATCCTGTTGGAGGGGTAGGTACTGGAGCTAAGTTCCCTGGGGGAAGAAGTGCTGAGCTCACCTTCGCTGTGGGGAATAGGAACGGGAAAGACATTATCTCTACACAGACCATGGACTCTCCTATTACCCAGGCACCTCTGAGAGCAATGCTGAATGAGCGAGGAAGCACCATCCCCGACTCCAAGTGCCGCAGTTCGAGTTCACAGTGTTTTCCACATGAATTGACCTACTTATTTCTTCTAGTAGCCCTGTGAGTTGGGGATTCTCTTTCCTATTTTATAGACAAGGAAATGGAAGGTCAAAGAAGGCTGCTAAACCCAGTATTTTACAAAACTGTGACCATAGAGAATCTTAATTTGGAAGGCCCTCCAGGAAGGGTCCAGTCAGAGTCTAGTTCAAACTGATTTAACTTTGTTCAGCAGGATTACGTGCTATTATTCACTTAGTTCCTGTGTGTATCTAACACTGTATCCTACTCTGGGAATAAAAATAGAAATGTTTGTGGTTTCTGCCCTTGATGATCACCCCCCCCACACACACACACACACATCAGCAGCAGACACTGCTTGTGAAGAACTGGCTCACAGTGTGGTGAAACGCATGAGACCCAGGAAGGGCATGCGGGTATTGTCTGGGCAAGAGTTGTTATTCCACTTTGAAGGTTTGGTGGTTTGAGTAAGAATGTCCACCAGAGGCTCATATGTTTGAAGGCTTCGTCATCAGGGAGTGGTGCTACTTGAAAAGTATTAGAAGGATTAGGCACTGTGGGGGCAAGAAGTGTGTCACTGGGGGTAGGCTTTGAGCTTTAAAAAGCCAATGCCAGACCCATATTCTCTTTCTGTTTGTCTTTTGCTCTGGCTCTCTCTCACGCTCACTCATTCTCTGTCTCTTGCCTGTCTATCAGCATGTTGCTCTCAGCTACTGATCCAGCATCATGAGTGCTGCTGTGCTCCTGCTGTGCTCCCCACCTTGACCATAATGTACTTAACCTCTGCAACCGTAAGCAACACCTAATTAAATGTTTTCTTTCATAAGAGCTGCTTTGATCATGGTGTCACTTCACGGAATTAGAACAGCAACTAAGAAGGACAGCTGTAGGCTCCTAAGGAGTAGAACTCCTGAAGGATAAGGAAAGGAAGAAGGCCAGATAGGAAGGCAGGATTGTACAGACAAAGGAACAATAAGAGCAAAGGACAGAGACGTGCTGCAGAAGAGTTGGCTGTCCCCCATGGCTAGAGGATGTCTTGGTGGGAGAATGGGCTGGTGAAGGGAAGCTGGAAAGAGAATCAGCATCACAGTCAGGGAGGAGTCCTGAAGGGCTTTGAGGATTAAGTGATACAGATATTTCTCCTGTAGGAAATGGGGTGAAGCAAAAGAGTATAAAGGAAGAGATAATATTAAGTTAATGATTACATGGAAGGTCATACTCACTGGGCAGTTACCACAGGCCAGAAAGCTTCTATGTAGAAAGCAAATCAATTAATCTGGAAATCACAACAGGGACTGAGCTGTTAGGACTCCCATTTTGCAGTGTGGAAACTAGGAAGGAGTTGATGTGGACTGTTGTGGCAGAGCCAGGATCTACAGCTCTGATAGGCCCAGATGCTTGTTAGAAATACTGCTATAGACTTTTGGCAAGTGGGTCTTTGTGGAGAAGGGACTGGCCGGGCCCCTGCAGAGATGTCCTTGGTTTCTGAACTGGAGGAGGAAATGTCCCTCATTTTTAAGATTTACTTCCTTTCCAGGAAGCTCAGGAGAGCAGTGTGGCTTTTGTTTTCTAGTCGCTCAGTTCCCATCTCTCTACTTCCACCAACTCTATCTCACTTTTCCTCTGTAGTGTCTCTCACATCTCACTTTTCATCCACGGTGTCTCTGAAATCTAACTGTTGGTTCAAGAGTCTTTGAGCAAATCAAGGGTGCTCATCACAGAAAATGATCAAGAAGCAGGGTGGGGACTACCTGCAGGATTTAAGGAGGAGGTGAGACGAGCAGAGCATACCATGCTATGCCCACCTTGCAGAACAGGCCTTAGAAATGCTTCGATTGCAAGGCAATCAGGTATGGGTAATGTAATTGTGAATGTACTGGTTAAACAGATGAAAATGGCTGAACTGTAAATCAGTTTATTTAAATGCATTTTTTGATAGCAGAGAATAGGCACATCATTAGCTTGTAAATGTGTCTAATAAGGCTGCCTTCACTAATATGCCAAAAAGAGTCTAATTAACTTTTTTTTTCCTCCAGTTAGGCAGTAGTCTGAGGATCCCTGATCACATTTCCACACTATTTTTTTAGCATCAGCAAAGCGGCACTAAAACAGCCCCTGTGACATCTATAAAAATGCTAGTTTATAATTAGGGCGATCTTGGCTTGAACAATAATGTTGCAATTTGTAGTGATGGCTTCTGTTTCTCTTTAATTTTAATGTATTAGCCTTCAATGCTCTGGAGAGTTCTAGGCAGGCTAGCCTCTTTCCATCTCCAGAGTTGCTGGCATTAGGTGCATCAGGTTACAGAATGAGCAGCAGCTGCAATTTCCTGCTTATTTATGTATTTATTTATTTAACTTTCCTAGGAGAGAAATATTGATGAGGAAAGCTGAATGTAACATTATCCCTTTTGGGATACTAGTTTGATGCAAACCATATACAAGAACCCCCAAACAGCAGAATCTTCGTTCAGTTCACATTCTCCTATGCAGGGGTTTTTAGCTTCACCATCAAGGTTCCGGGGACCAGCTATGGATTTTACATTTTCACATTCAGCCTTATAATGTGGTGTGGTTTTTGAAAGCTGAGTCAAAGTTGTTTCATGGCTATGGGAACCACCTCATTGGGCCCGCTCTTGATATTTTTAAGAAGCAATGCCCAGTGTTGCCTAAAGCAGAGGTTCCTAATATTGAAAGAAAGTAGCCTGTGAGTGGGAAATCGGTAAAACACCCTGAAATAGAATGCAATTCTGAATAACTTCTCAGAAGAGCAAGATGTGATGAACACAGCTTAGACCATCCCTGTAGCACACGAGACTTAATTGTATACTTACAAAACCTCACTGTGGGAAATACATATAAGCAATAACAACATTAAATGAATATAAGAATAAATAATAATATTCTTTTATTGTTCTTATATCAGTTTCTTAGTTTTTATTAGTTCTTGGTTGAGTTTTCTTCAAATTCCCTGAGTTTATTTGAAACAACTATTTTAAGTTCAAACCATTCCTCAGGAATGATTTCTGCCAACTTTTCCATTAACAAAATGAAGGTAAACTTTTAAATTAAAAGCTGTAAGTGAAGAGAAGGGGGTGCCGGCCAGTGGGGGAACACTCATCTCAGGTCTGGGGCGTGTGCTTGATCTCTGGTTAACTCAATTCCTTTTGAATTCTCCTTACAAAATGACAGTAATCATGGAGGGTGGTTTTAGAACATCAGCTCCTGCATTCTGTTGAGAGTAAATCCACTTCTTAAAAACTAAATACATAGGCACTGAGGGTTAGTTAAAGCAATATGATTGACCACGGTTATTATTTTTTGAGACCGTGGCAAAGCTTACATTTCTTTTTTTTTTTTTTATTAACTTTGTACCTGATTTTCTCTCTATTCTGCTGTGCACATTTGCCGTGTTCAGATACTGCTGTACCCTTTCATGCACCCTTACTCTAAGTTAAAATCAAAATGGGAAAACAAGTTTTAGATTACTTTGTCTTAAAAATAAAACTTTCAGATTAATATTTATTTTATGGAGAATGTGAATTAGCAGGTAAATGAATTGCATGTCAACAAAATAGATCATTCGAATGGTGGAGAAATAAAATCTGAGATGTGGGAAGCCATAGGGGGAAGACGGGGAAATAAAGGGAAAGGAAGAGAAGCCTGGAAGAGAAGAAAAGAAGAAAGGAAGGAGAAAGAGGAAGAGAAAGGCTAGCTTTATGGCAGACTTACTTCCTCTCTAGTCACTTGTCAGTCTTGTTTTCTAGCCTTAAGCAGTTTTTTCCTTGTGGGGGACAAAACTTAGACACCTCTGTTTCTGATCACAATTGGCTCATTGCTTGTCATTGCTTTTGTGCACAGCTGTGTCTTAAAATGTCCTGGTTTCCCATCTTTGGTAATAGATGGTATGAATGCTGAAATTATTATTATGCCCCTTGTCTTGATGATATATCTCTTATACTTAGATCATAATCTAATTATTCTTTTGGAAGGTGCTATTGCTAATTGAGGAAACGTGACTCTGTGAAGGCTTTTGTCATCCCTCCTCCCCTTTTTAATGTATGTATGTATGCATGTATGTGTCTATGTATTTTAGTTTTTGGTTTTTCAAGACAGGGTTTCTCTGGGTAGCCATGGCTGTCCTTGAACTTACTCTGTAGATGAGGGTGGCCTCCAACTCATAGAGACCTGTCCGCCTCTGTCTCCCAAGTGCTGGGATTAAAGGCTGCATCACCAAACTCAGCTTTCACTTAGAGACTGCACCAAACAAATGGCCAAATTTATAGCCTCCTCTCTGTCCAGGATTTGAACACCCATACCCCTATATAATGTCAGACTTTTCTTAAGGAGAATAAAGGAAATCACCACTGAATCCACAGTTGTAGATCTCAGCTTCATCCCTTAGTGTTGAGTGTTTGGTATCTCAAAACTGGACAAAAGGAGATGCTGAGTTTGCAAAGTGAAGCTAATCGCCTTGCATTTTAAGACTTTCAGTTAATATCCACTTATGAGTGAGTATATACCATGTGTGTCTTTCTGCTTCTGGGTTACCTCACTCAAGATGATCTTTTCTAGTTTCCACAATTTGCCTGCACATTTCATGATTTCCTTGTTTTTAAAAGCTGAGTGGTATTCCATTCTGTAAATGTACCACAATTTCTGTATCCATTCCTCCATCTAGGTTGATTTCAGCTTCTGGCTGTATGAATAGAGCTTCTAGGGAAGATGCTCAATCCTCATTCAGAAGGACAAACATGATAGACATCGGAAGCAAGAGAAGACATGGAACAGGACAGGAGGCTACACAGAGGGCCTCTGAAAGACTCTACTGATCGAAGTATCAAAGCAGAGGCTGAGACTCATGGCCAGACTTTGGGCAGAGTGTAGGGAATCTTATGAAAGAAGGGGGAGAAAGGGGGTTGGAGAGATGGCTCAATGGTTAAGAACACTGACTGCTCTTCCAGAGGACCTAGGTTCAGCTCCCAGCACCCTTATGGCAGCTCACAACTGTCTGTAATTCCAGGAGCTAACAGCCTCACACAGATGTACATGCTGGCTAAACACCAATGCACATAAAATAAAAATAAACAAATTATTATTTTTTTTAAAAAAGAAGAGGGAGATAGAAAGACTTAAAGGGAACAGGAGCTCCAAAAAGAGACCAACAGAGCCATAAAAACTGAGCCCTGGGGTTCCTAAAGAGAATGATACCCCAACCAAGGACAGTGCATGGAGAGGACCTAAAACCTCAGCTCAGATGTAGCTCATAGACTCAGTCTCCAAGTGGGGTCCCTAGTAAGGGGAACAGGGACTTTTTCTGGCATGAACTCAGTGGTAGGCTCTCTGGTCACCTCCCCCTGGGGGTGCTTCTTTACCAGACCACAGAGGAAGACAATGCAACCAGTCCTGATGAAACCTGATAGGCTAGGATCAGATAGTAGGGGAGGAAGACCTCCCCTATCAGTGTATTAGGGGAGGGGCATAGGAGGAGAAGAGGGAGGGAGGGGCCACAGCCAGGATACAAATTGAATAAGTTGTAATAAATAATAATAATTAAAAAATGAAAATTAAAAATAGACTTTCGGTTGACCCTGCCTCCTGCTTCAATTAGTGATAAACTGAGTGTCCCCAAACAGTATTTTGTTTGAATAGTTCTGTTGAAAAATCTTATTTCTGCTAAAATAGACAAACAAAAACAAAACAAAACAAAACAAAAAAAACCCGAAAACCCCTTTGCAGGTGTTGTTTCTGTTGGAGATACAGAAGTCTTTTTAAAACTTTTGTTTGTTTTTTACCA
Source organism: Psammomys obesus (assembly GCF_907164565.1). Classification (NCBI taxonomy): domain Eukaryota; kingdom Metazoa; phylum Chordata; class Mammalia; order Rodentia; family Muridae; genus Psammomys; species Psammomys obesus. Next base: position 2,778,639 of record NW_026596057.1, on the reverse strand, counting down.
ACATTCTTTCCCCTAAAGAGCATGTCTAATGTGACAGAGCCCGTTCCTGTGCACTTCTGGATTCCCTGTACCTGAACACTTCCCTCTGCTTCAAAAGAGAGTTTTTACATCAAAAGCAGCCAAAAAGAACACCATGCAGTTTCCTGCTACTTTGAATGTTTTTCTGTGACTTGGTATTTGTCTGATTGCTGTAGACCATGGGCTTGTTCAGGGCTCCTATGAAGAAATTTCCCTTGGTGGATAAGTGCACATCCTGAGCAAGCATGAAGGCTGAGTTCCAGTACCCAACACTCACATAAACAGCCGGATATAGTCAACATGGGCTTAGGAACCCAGCACTGTGGAGGGTGGAGACAGGAGGATGTGGGCGTGGCTGGTTGCTAGCCAGCTCCAGGGACAGTGAGAGACTTTGTCTTAAGGGTATAGAGCAGGACACCTCACCTGCTCCTCTGGTCTCCTGTGTCATGTGCTAATATACCACCAATGACAAGCATCTCATGTAATATCAATCCACCTCTGGTGTATGTGTGTGCATGTCCATGCGGATGTGGGCGCAGGCATGCATGCCTGTGGAGGGCAGAGGCCAACCTTGGGTGCTGTTCATCAGGAACCATTCACTGTTCTTTTTTTTCTTCTGAGACAAAGTCTCTCCCAGCCTGGGATTCACCATGTAGGCTAAGCTGGTAATGTCCAAGGATTTTCCTGTTTCTGCCTTCCCTGTTCTGGGTAATGTCTTTCTCTTACATAGGTTTTTAGGAATCAAACTCAGATCCTTGCACTTGTAAAACAAGAGCACTACTCACTGAGCCTTCCTTCCAACCTTCCCCCCATAACTGCTTTTTTATTAATTTAGTCATTTTACATCTGAATCATATCTCCCTCCCTCATCTCCTCTGAGTCCCACCCTCCCTCCCACTTCCACTTCCCCCAACCCCCATTCCCTAGTCCTCAGAAAGGGGGAGCCCTCCTCTCTTACCAACTGACTATCAAGTCTCTTCAGAACTGTATGCATCCTCTTCCTCTGTGGCCTGGCAAGGCCACCTTCCCTGGGCAGGCAACAGAGTTCATGTCAGAGACAGTCCCTGGTCCCCTTACTATGGAACCCACATGGAGACTGTCTATTGGCTATATCTGAGCAAGGGACCTGGGTCCTCTCCATGCATGGTCTTTGTTTGGTGCATCAGGCGTTGCAGAGCCTCTGGGTCCATATTTGTTGGCTCTGTCGGTCTTCTTGAGGAGCTGCTGTCCCCTCCACATCATTTTATATCCCCATTCTTCCATAAGACTTACTGCATTCAGCCCAAAGTTTGGCTGTGAGTCTCAGCATCTGCTCTGATCCTCTGCTGGGTGTAATGTTTTTGGAGGACATCTATGGAAGGCTCCTGTCCTGTTTCCTCTCTTCAACCAGGTCTGGTGTCTATTCTATACTTGACCTTCTCAATGAGAATTAAGTATCCTCCCTAGAGTCCCCCTTGTTACTTAGCTCCTTTAGGTCTGTGGATTACAGTATGGTTATCCTGTATTGTATGGCTAATATCTATTTATAAATGAGTATATACCATGTGCGACAATATCCCTGTATCAGACCTCACATCAGCTCTTTGGTTATTTGGCCTCAGATTTTCAGGGATTAACTGATACTTTTAGAATTGCAAACATACCATTTTAATAATAAATGAATAATACTATTATGAGACTGTTAGAACAGACCTTATAATGAAGTCCATTGTTAGAATGGACCACCTAGCATTTTAATAATAAACAAATAATAAAATTATCAGACTTAGAGCAGACCTTAGAATGATGTCCATCATTACCATGGACCTCAGAAGCTGGTTTGCTTAAACTTTTGTTTTTCCCATTGGAAGGTAGGGCTTCATCCTGGGAGGAGAGGAAGGACCTTTCTGAAGTCACTCGAGCAGGAGTGGTGTGTCTGGGCTTTATATGCCATCCATTTCATTTAGTGTCTAGTGTGACCAGTTTAAGTAGTGCAGATGACCAGGGGGAGATCCAACACACACACACACACACATACACACACATAAAGAAACAAATGAAGAAAATAAAAGAAAGAGGGAGAGAGAAGGAAAGAAGGGAAAGAAGGAAGAAAGGAAGAACATACATTGAGCAATGGGAATGAGAAGGAATACAGAGAAATTAGGTGTTCAAAAATAAGTAATTGGTTAGTAAATTATATGAATATAAAATATATACCTTTAATGTGATCCAGTGTATAGTATGCTCTTAATAAAACATGATTTATTGGTATAGGACAGATATAATAAGGAAAAGAGATGTTAAAATGTCAATAATTATTACCCTTGTTAGTGGGTAATGGGAAGTTTTTATTCTAGTGAGATTTTTGTTTTGTTTTTGCCTGTTTTTTTTTTTCCCTTCAAGAGACCATTGCTGTATAACAAACGCAGGGTCAGAGTCACTCATCACTACATGGATCCGTTCTTGGCTAACAGTCAGAGGCTATTGACTAACAAGCACTGATCTGAGATTCTGGCGTAAGAGCTTCCCCTCAGAAGCCAAGCCCAAGTGGCTCCATCCCCACCATTCTCCACACCCCCAAACACCAGTCTTGTGTGGGGAGCCATTGCCAAACCTTGGCACCCTGGGATTTGCTAAGGACATAAATATCAAAGAGTGAAAGTGCCGTAGGTTTACAATATCTCTGTCCTGTTGGCAGTAACCCCCAGTATCTAGCTTATTAGGTTGGATGTATAGAAGCTTGGTATAGCAGAGTAACTGCTGTTTACCACTGGGAAGAGAAGGAGGAAAAGAAAAGACAACAGATTCCCAATAGTACACATCAAAGACTGATTTAGGAAATTTTGTGACACTTTCAAAAGTTTTTTCTAAAATTACATTTATGTATTTTTGTGTGTGTGTGTGTGCGCGCGCGCGTGTGTGTGTGGAGGTGAAAGGACAATGTTCAGGAACTTGTTCTCTCCTTCCCCCACATGAGTCCCAGGAATTCATGTTATCAGATTTGACGAGTTCCTTTACCCACTGAGCCATTCCCCTGTCTTTCTGTGACTCTAAAGAGTGTGTTTGGGAAAAGATCATCCTGAGTGAGCTATCTCAGAAGCAGAAAGACGCACACAGTATATACTCACTCATATAGGCATATAATATAGGATAAACCTACTAAAATCTGTACACCTAAAGAAACTAATCAAGAGGGAGGACTCTTGCTAAAAAGCTCAATTCCTATCCAGGAAGGCAAAGAGGATGGACATCAAAAGAAGGAGAAAAGAGGGAACAAGTCAGGAGCCTGACACAGAGGACCTCTGAAAGGCTCTGCCCTGCAGACTATCAATGCAGATGCTGAGACTTATGGCCAACGTTTGGGCAGAGTGCAGGGAATCTTATGAAAGAAGTGGGAAACAGTAAGATCTGGAGAGGACAGGAACTCTAGAAGAAGAGCAACAGAACCAAAAAATCTGAGCACAGGGGTCATTCCTGAGACTGATACTCCAACCAAGGACCATGCATGGAGATAACCTAAGACCCTTGCACAAATGTAGCCCATGGCAGTTCAATATCCAAGTGGGTTCCATTGTAATAGGAACAGGGACTGTCTCTGACATGAACTGATTGGCCTGCTCTTTAATTACCTCCCCCTGAGGGGAAAGCAGGATTACCAGGCCTCAGAAGAAGACAATGCAGCCACTCCTGATGAGACCTAATTGACTAGGATCAGAAGGAAGGAGAAGAAGACCTCCCCTATCAGTGGACTTGTGAAGGGGCATGCATGCAGAGGGTGGAGGAAGGAAGGAATTGGCTCGAGAGGAGGGAGGGAACCACAGGGGGGATACAAAGTGAATAAAGTGTAATTAATAAAGAATTTAAAAAAAAAGAAAAAGAAAAGAAAATCCACTTTAACCAGATTTTAAAAAAACAAAAAACCAAAAAAACAGAGTGTGTTTGGAGTCTGAAACTCAGGTCACCTTGGTTTGAATACCGAGTCTACTCATTAGTGCCATAACTTTGAATAAGTCTCTTAATTCCCTAAACCACAGTTGTCTCCTAATTAAAATGGAGACAGAGTGGCCAGTCTCTAAAACTGAGTGTGGTACAACTCCCTCCCAGCCTCGGTGTCTGCTGGCCAGAGACTTAACCAACAAAAGCAATGCTTTGGGGACTCAGAATCCTGGGAGGTTATGCTCATATGCTTTCAAAAGCACTGAGATTCCAGGTTTAAAGGGAGCATGTGAAAAGGCCACAGGACTGGTGAGGCCACGAGCACACTTGGGCACAGTGACACTGTCAGTCCAGCACTGTGGTGGAACTCGGGACATCTCACTGGGCTTACAGGACGCTATGCAAGGCTTACAGTAGAGCCGTACCAAGTCCTTGCAATTCTCCCAATTACCAGAGTTAATAAAACCATAAGTTTAAGGCATCAAATGTTGGAGTGATTTATTATACAATAGCTATGCCAACCTAGTATCGTGGCCTCTATAATATTTGTAGATGTGATAGGGTCACGCACACATTCATTGCTCAGAAAATGATTTAGTTACCTAATCTTTATATACAATTCTGAATGGCCAATGCCGAAATCTCCATTTTCTTGTTTTAAACATTTCTCTATTTTCAGTTAATTTCATGTGTGCGCGTCTGTGTCTGTGTGTGTATGTGTCCAACACACACAATGGCATATATATGTGGACAATAAGAGCACAACAGGAATCTGTTCTCCGCCTCCAATGTGTGGGTCCTGCGGATTGGACTCAAGTGGTCAAGCTTGTCGACAGGTGCCTTAGCGGTCTGAGTCATCTCCCCCGCTCTAGCACCCTCGTTTTCATGTTGAGAAGCCTGCCATAAAAAAGCAGAAAGGAGGGCTAGTGACAAGCCTCAAGGTGCCTGGCCCTTCTCACACCAAGATGTATTGTTATCATGCTTTGCAGCTGCCTTTTTAGGAAAAAAAGAAGGAAGGACTTTCCCCAAAGCCTTCCGAAGGCAATAGCCGTCTTCTCACCTCCGATCTTTTCAGTAGTAAATAAGGAGGGGGATGGAGGCTACGTGAGCCAAAGCGTGCACTCCGGGGATGGGTCTGGTTGCTGTGGAGATGGCGGTGATGTCTCAAGCTGATGATGATCTCAGCGGGGGGAAATGAGCCGCGGGAGAAGATGCACCAGGAAGCAGAACGCTCTTTTCTCCTAATGTCGTGTAATGAAGGAAGTTAAGCTACAAATGAATGAAAGCAGGGATGGAGTCTTTTCTAAAAATAATGCTTGGCGGCATCTCCCCGGCACTCATCAGCCGGCGGAATGGGAGCGGCAGCGAGTGCCATTCAGCGATAATTATGTTGAAATGTAAATCTAAAGGCATCAGACTCAGAGAAGTCGTTTTTAATAACACCTCCTCCTGGGCTGTGAAAAAAAATTTATTTGTCATTATCTAATTGATTTGTGTCCATTTCAGTTATTTGTTTGCTTTTGTTTGGTGTGTTTCGGGTCTAGTGGGCACACCCTCATTCCCTCAACAGCCCTCATTCCCTCCCTCTACTTAAGTTCATTCTCCACACCTTCTCTCTCAAATGTTTGGCAATGAGCCATGTCAACGTGGCTCACTTTCTGCCTTCTCCTTGACTATTAAAAGTAACTCCATGGCGATGCTGGATGATGTCTTGTCTCTTCATGACCCCACTGAAGAAATGAACCTAGAGAATCTTCCTGGAGAACCCCACGTAAGCCTAGAATTTTCCCTATCCGTTACCCAAATCAACACCAGTCATGGGTACCATTTGCTCTCCAATATATTTCATCTCGCTTGTGTTCCTGTATTAATGTCCTGTTATGTAGCTACAAGCTTTTGAAGAGTGGGGGTGCTTATTGTCCTCCATCTCAGTTGTTTAGATAATACACACGTGCATACATATATGCACACACATACATACACATATATGTAACTACACACACACACAACTATCCAGTTGCTTGGCCAAATTCTAGTTCCTTCTTACCAACATCTCCCCACTACTTGTCGCCCTGTCTTAAGTTTTGTACACAGGACCATGTGTGATGGTAGATTACTTAATTCAACCAAATGCATTAGGAATCTCAGGTGTGACCTCTCCCAGATAATAAAATGCTTCTAAACCAAACCAACATGCAGTTATCTCCTTAATGTGAGAGCTAAGTCCGTGGAGGAAGAGTCAGAGTTTCAGACTGCACGGGTAAATACCTTTAAATAGGGTGACTTTTCATGAAAATGTGCAAATTGTGTTAGTCAGCTGGCTGGTATGCCTGGGCCTTTGAACGTCAGATTTATAGTAATTTTGTTTGTAGATCTGATAGTGCTGAGTGTTGTAATTGGGTTCTCTGGAGCCCCCAAACCACCTGCCATTTAATCAAAAGCAGATGGGAGATGCTACTCAGTGATGAGGAGCCCTGAGAATAAAGTGGACCCAGTGGCAGAGACACGCAGAGGTAGATTCCCCCTTCCCATAATTTAGGGTGCTTGCGTTTTGTTTTTGTTTTTTTTTTCTGCTTTCACATCCCATTCCATCTTTCACTCTCAGACAATGAACCCAGGCCTCTGAATGCCTCCCTCTCTAGGCGTGATGCATTTTCCTCAGCAGTATGAATCAGAGTAGACATGGCTTCCAAAGAGCCAAAGGGAATGGCATCCACCCATCACTGCAGGGACAGGCACCGGAGGCGCCAGCAGTTGACAATATGTTTGTAACAGATCACTGGGCAATTTTCCAGTCTGATACATCCCTTCTGCCTGTGCCCTCCAAAACACAAGGTATCAGGAAAGTTGGCAGTCTAGTGCGAGGAAGGCTTTGAAACACAACCCCCATCACACAGCACACGCTGGAAGGCGTCCAAGCCACAGTACCCGGCTGGATTCATTTGCAAGTCTCTGAGTCCCGGGTTAATTGTACAAAACAATGGCCCTGACCCATCAGTACAGAAAGACGACTGGCAGACACACAAGTGTCTGTTCATTTAACTTACTCCTCTAAACATTAAGGAACCTAAACGACTGTGTTTGGAGGCACTGAGCACAGGGATATATGCTGGGTGCACAGGAGCTCAGTGAACACCTTCAATTACGTGCACATATACATAGATGTTTTTGTACTCTCTCTCTCTCCCTCTCTCTCTCTCTCTCTCTCTCTCTCTCTCTCTCTCACACACACACACACACACACACTAAACTTATTCCTGGGCTGGCTTTTAATTCAAGCAAATTGGCTGTGGCCTTGTGAGTCTGCTCCCAGAGCCAGAGTATAGCTCTGCAAGTGCTCTAAGCAGGGAGCACATTCCAGCCACTGGCATTTGTTTGAGCTTAAATTCCCTTCTCCTACAGAGTCTTGCTCCCCTGCTTTGAACCTCATCAGACCCAGGAAGGCTTTGCACAGCTGCCCAACCTGTGCTGGAGGTGCACCGACATCCCCTCCCCCCATTGCAGGGAGTGGCCAAAGGTTGCACATACACTTTCTGCCCCATGTCCTACTGGTCACTTGGCTGCTGGGCATGCGTCTGCACTTACATTTCCTCCTATTACTTCAGGTGGGAGTCCAGCTGGCAGAGCTGCCCATGCAGGCTTTGTGAAGATGCCAAATGCCCACTTAACACACACCTGACAGCCTCTGGCTGTGCCACAGCCCTGGGTAGCAAGGCATCGAGGATCGTTAGACAGACACCGATCTAGCTTTGAATTACTGCGGCTGGGTCATGCCTTGGCCACACTCTCTTTGATTATCAGGTTAAATTGTGGCTGACTCATGTCCATCTCATGCCATAATGTGATAATTGTATGTGATGGTGAATCTTGACTGTCAGCTTGATGGGATTTAGAATCACCACAGAAACACATCCTTGGTTGTATATAGGAGGGTGCTTTCAGAAAGGTTTGATTGAAGAGAGAAGACCTGATCTGAATGTGGATAGCACCTCCCTTGCTCTGGGATTTTGGACTGAATAAAAAGGAGGCGGAAGCCCAGCATGAACACTCATCACATACTGTTTCCTAACTGTGGATGCAGTACAACCAGCTACCTCAAGTTCTTGATGTTCTTGCTTCCTGCTATGATGGACTGAACCACCAAACTGAAGCTCAGATAAACCATTCTCCCTTTAAGCTGCTGTTTGTCTAGTGTTTGTTCACAGCTGTGATAAACAGTAACTAATTCATATGCCATGGCACCAAGCCTGTTCCACGCACCTACAAAGTGTTCAGTAAGCGCTGGACATGACCGTCAATATCATCACACCACCACCACCACCACCACCACCACCACCACCATCCTCATATCACCGTCACTGTCACCATCATCACCATCAAATCACCATCCCCCTTGGATTCACAGAGATCCACCGGCATCTGCCTCCTGAGTGCTGGGCGTGTGTCACTGCAGCCAGCTCACCTAATGCTATTTCTGAGGGACCACGAAAGCTGAGAGGTAAAGCTAGACTTTGTGGCCTTGCCTTTAACCCCTGACTAGGAATTCCACACAGCTTGCACGGTTCCTCTCACTCACACACTCTGTAATAATTAAGATACTTTTAACTCCAGCAATTGCCTTGGCAATGAAGAGATTCCTCCGTGTTCATAAAAATTCTGCTAAGGGTAATAGCAGACTATTTTCTAAGAGTCAGGTTCAATTATCAGGAACCCAAACATACTCTCTGTTCCTCCTTATGTCACTCTGAACGATATGAATAGCTGAAAAAAGTACCACAAGTCAACAAGATTATCTTGTACAGAAAGAAAAGGGAGCCGGGTGTGGTGGCTCATGCCTGTGATCCCAACACTTGGGGAGGCAGAGGCAGGTGGATCCCTGTGAGTTGGAGGCCAGTGTAGTCTACAAAGTGAGTCCAGGACAGCCAAGTCTACACAGAGAAACCCTGTCTTCAAAAACAAGATGAGAAGGAGGAGGAGACAGAAAGAAAGAAAGAAAGAAAGAAAGAAAGAAAGGAAGGAAGGAAGGAAGGAAGGAAGGAAGGAAGGAAGGAAGGAAGGAAGGAAGGAAGGAAGGAAGGAAGGAAGGAAGGAAAGAAAAAGAAAAAAAAAGGTAAGAGAGAAAAACCTCTGCAATCCAAGATATTTCTTTTTTGCCTCATTGTCCAGAAGGCATTGTAATAAACACTTAACCAGAGAAAGCTGCAGAGCTGCAAATTCTATTAGTAAAATGGAAAAGAGAATAACTGCTTAGAAAGACTCTGATATTGTGCCTGTGTCCTACCTCCTCCCCTTCCCCCCTTTCCTATTCCTCTCCTCTCTCGTGTGTATCTGTGTGTGTTCTCTTCAGTTACACTAGCTTCCAACATGAGTACTGTAGTAAGTGATTCTCAGATTTGTTTTGTATTCTCCACAACCAAAATGAGCACAATAAGTCATTATCGATTAGCTATAGGGGAAAGAAAAATAACCTAAAGTCAAGGATTGGAAGACCCTGTCACTCGTGGTCTCAAAAGTTTCATGCCATTTTTGCGTGGGTCCCTTTGGTACACTTGCAGAGGACGCCAACTCAGAAGAAGGGCATCAGGAGTTCTATGTGGTGGTGCTCAGATCACTGGCTGGGCATGCTCACATGCCAAACTACACACCAGGAAGTCATTGGGACACCTGCTTTGACAAAGCTCTGTATGGGATTAGTACAGCTATGAACCTATGAACGCCAGCACCCTAGTTTTCTACATTCATTATGCTGCATCTTGTGGCCACTGGCTTTCACATATTCCCTCCTTTTACTGCAATATATTTTCCTTCCCACCACTCCTTCACCTAGGTGAACCCTGACAATTATTTAAAAGCTTTACAAGATATCTTCACAGATTCTTCCTGAAAAGTTGAATGTGGAGCTTCCTTCTCTGTGGATGTGGATAAACTGTCCTAATAATTGCAGTTAACAATGTATTATATATACTGCATTAACATAACATATAGGATGTCATATGTAATACATTGTTAAATGCTTTTTGCAGTCAGGAAATATACTCTAAGACTAAGTAGGTATCTGAAATACCAGATAGTGCTGAAACCTATTTATAAGCTCACTGTAATTCCATAACAATCTCATAACCAAGATGGCTGCTTAGTGACTAAGGGTAAGAAGAACACACAGAATGGATACATTGAATACATGGGTGATTTATGTCCTAGACAGAAAGGAACAGGATGGAGTGATTTCATCATGTTACTAAGAACAATCTCATAATTTAAATTTTATAATTTTTTTTTCCTTAGAAATTTGGTTTGTTTGTGTTTTTGTTCTTGTAGAGGATCTCAGGAATCCCAGAATGGCATTGAACTCACTAAGTAGCTGAGGGTGGCCTTGAATTTTTAATCCCCCTGACTCTGCCTCTGAGTGCTAGGATTACAGGTTGTACCCCAACACAACCTGTAATTGTTGGATTTCCTGTTTTATATTTTCAGACGCTGACTCTGTTTAACTGAAACTGTGAAACATGAAACCTCTGACAAGAATACTATTGTGTTGGCTATATATTGATTGGCTAGTTTTCAGACTTGTGGAACTTCAAAACAGTGTCTCACTCAGTCAGAAAAACCTTGTACTGCATTGTTTGATTTTTTTCCCCTCCCAGAAAGAAGTACAATCAGAAGAAAAGCTATAGTCACTAACTTTGAAGTGGTCTGGGGAGAGAACTTCCAGAGGATGAGAGCAGCAAAAATGGCACGCCCACCTACCCCTTCAAGAGGCAGAAGAGAGAGTGACAGATGGAATAGGCATCAGCTGTGCTGAGCAAAAAGGAAGGGAGGACAAAGTACCGGGGACCCTGTACTGAGGGAGCATGAGAGAGAAAAAGGGGAAGGTCAGGTCAGAGAGAAGAGCAGAGAGAGAAGAAAGAGTCAGAGCATCCAATGAAGCTAGAGCATGGTGAGCAGGGGCATGTGTTGTTTGCCTAAGAACTACCAAAAGTCAGTCACTTGTCTCTCTCTCTCTGTGTCTGTTTCTCTGTCTCTCAAGTCTTCTCAAGAACCTACAAAAATGTAAAGTTGAGTGGGTAGGGAGGTGGGATCTAGGGTGATTTGGGGAGAGGAAAACACGTGATCAAAATATATTGTATGGAAAAATAGCAAACAAAACAAAACAAACAAGATCATTGTTTGGATTACTTTCCCCATTGCTACAACAGAATACCTGACCAAAGCATGTTGAAGAAAAAGAGGTTTGTTCAGGCTAAACGTTGAAAGGGAGTCTATCATGACATGATGGCCAGAGCAGAATCATGGCTAAACATCTTGCATCTTCAGCTGAGAAGTGGGAGAGATAAAAGCCGATGCTCTCCCTGCCCACAGTGTTTGATTCAGTCAAGGTCCTGACCCCAGGGAATGGTGGTGCCCACAGCAGGTAAATCTCACCTCAACTAACTTAATCTAGAGACTCCCTCACAGTCATGCCCATAGGCTTGTTTCTATGGCGCTTCTAAGTCCTGTCAAATTGACAAGGTAAACCGTAACAGGTACTGGCAGATTTAAGATATCTTAGAAGGTGTCAGGGGGAGGGGTAAAAAATCCCATGACTGGGGTTTTGTTTGAAAAGAGTCCTTTGCACAGTATTATAGGAGTTTGTCTCCTAAGGTGAGGAAGATGAGCCAGAGGCTGTGTAAGGAGGAGGCTGTGTAAGGAGTTCTGAGTGATCCAGAAGGTTTGACATCACTGACTTAGCCTGGAGTGGTGGTCAGGGAGGCTAAGGAGCAAAACAGAGCCATATTCATGTTCTGTTTCTGCCACTACTGATTTTAAAAAAAAAAAAAAAAAAAAAAAAAGCTTAATAGCTAACACCAACACACCCATTATCAATGGTCAGAAGTGAGGAACAGTGGCTCAGGGGCACCTCTGTTAGCGTTAAATTCTATGAAAAGGCATGATGAACTTAGCATGTGCCAATAGGCCAGAGTCTCACCTCAGAAGGCTGGGGTTACAGTGTTGACCACTTTGAGTTCCTGTCTGGAAATCTGTTTTCAATTCACCAGGGTTACTGGTGAATTTCCTTGAAGTCCTTGTTTCTTTGACACATAGTCATTATTTTCATGTTGAGAACGGATGGTAGTTCAAATCCTCTAATGGCTTGGACCCTGTGACTTCCCCTTCTGTAACTCTTTCCTTTTCTTTCCTGCCTTTCTCTTCTGCTTATGTGATTATGTTGGCCTCACCAGAATAATAGAATAAACCTTCTACCTTAAGATCAGCACACTGGAGAATTTAATGATACGTTTAATACTCCTTCCAACATATACTACGACATAACCGTGGAGGTGACAGCCCAGGGCAATGACACAAGGCCAGAATGCTACCTATCTCCTGAGATTAATTAAGCAACTAAAATCAACAGTTCCTTCAAATGGATTGAGGCAACCATCATTGCATTCCTCTTCCTTGAAGACAGATGCAGATGCAGAAAAACTACGGCCCTACATCAGGCTCTGCTGCTGCTGGTTGTCAGTTAGCACTGTCAGGTGTTCTGTAAGTCTGGAACTATCAGGAGCAAGAACTCTCAGAGGCAGAATGAAAACTGGGGCTCTGGTTGGGCCTTTCCTCCCTTGGCTAAAGCCAGTCTACCTCTCAGGCCCTTGGTTTCCTAGTTTGTAAACTGAAGGAATTGGACTAGAGAGCTTCGTCCTCCTGCAGATTTCTAATTCCAAGTTAATCGTATTCATTTGTCTTTTCTTTTTGCTACTTGATCAGGAGCAGGCCAGGTGTGAGGGGGTGGAACTGTGGAACTGCTGGCACATGCTGAATTCATCATGTCTTTTCATGGAGTTTAATGCCAACAGATGTTTCTGAGTCATAATAAAAGGTTAAATATTTTAATAAAAAAGACACATGTTGAAGGTGATTTGGGTTTCGATTAAACTCCCCTGTACTCACCATTTTTTTCCTCACATGCAAATGAACTGAAAGCTTATTAATGAGATGAGAGGCTAGAGCCTAATTAGCAACAGGGCCGAGAAAGCTTATAGTAGCTGACTCAGCAAACTGAATGGATAATTACTGTAGCTGGACTTGGGTAGCTTCTAAGAGGCCTTATTAATGGAACTCTCAGAAATTGCCTTGATTATGGTCTCTCAACCTACAGACTTAATCCAAGCCATAGATACTTTATAGTTATTCTGTGCAGGGAATCAGCCTCCTCCATCATCCTTAGTGAGCAGACGGAATACAAACCATCTCTGGCAAAGTTGGACCTTTATCAACTTGGGGACCCAGGGGGAGTCTCTGTGTCTACTGCTGATCCAGTCTTTTCTTGAGCTGAGTCTTTACTTCCTCCTTGGCCTGGAGACACACCTGACAGTGCTTTTCACGTTCAGTGCGGATTTGAGACTAAGAAGCCTAGCATTCCGTGTTTATTTTAATTTAACAGCTATCTGGTTTAGCATTGCACGTGCTGTTTGTGGTGTCATTCCATTACTTGTTATTTGAAAAAAGTCTAAAAGAATAAAGAATAAAAGAAAAAAGAATAAACCATGAGGTTCACATCTAGGCACACCAGTGAGGGATTTCATAGATTGAAGTTATTCTCTGAGGATGTCTGTGAGAGGTGCTTTTAGATTGTGTTAATTGATGCTGGAAGATCCGCCTTCATTACAGGTGGGACCATTCCTTGGGCCTCGGATCCTGTACAGCATAAAATGAAGATCGTGGATTGAGCACTGCCATGCAGTCACTGTTCATTCCTTCTGATTGAGGACACAATGTTCCCAGCTGCTTCAAGCTCCTGCTGCCTTGACAACCCCACCGTGATGGACTGGACCAGGAACTCTGAAACGTCCTTCCTTAAAATGAAACTCAAAACTTCCTTCCTTAAGTTACATTCATCAGGATGTTCTGTTGCATCCTTCCCAGCAGCCAATGGGAGCACATGTTAGAACATAAAGCGAGTCTCAGCAAATACAGGAAAATTGAAATCGCACCTGGCATACTATCTGCCCACCATGGATAGCAATAACAAAAGAGAATGTGAACAAATTCATGGAAGCGAAACAACACATTCCTGTACCAAAAGTGGATTAAGGAAGAAAGCAAAAGCAGAAATTTATTACTAGAATTGAATGGAAATGGAAGCACAGCATGCCAAAATCTATGAATGCAGTAACATCAGTCGTGAGAGGGAAGCTTATGGTGTGATGTGCCTACATTATAAAAATTGAGAACTCTCAAATTAATCACTCAGTGATGCATATGGATGAATAAAATCAGTAACTCGTTCACCTGAAAAGTTAGATGTGAAGACACGATCAAAATCAGAACCAAATTAGTAAAATAGAAATAAAACATATGAAAACTAATGCAACAAAGAGTTGCTGCTTTTAAAGGGTCAGAGCACCATGAAAAGGTGCTGAAGAAGCTGATCTAAGTGACCTGTGCCTGAGAAAACTCTTTTAGGCCTCATAACAATCCTGTGGGTAGACTTCTTAGCATCCGTGGCATTCAGAGGAAGTAACTGAGCCACAAGGCTAGTCCAAGTCTCACTGCAGTATGGATCCACTCTTGATATCTTAGCTAAAGCCTGGCTCCTGAGCCAAGCTCTTAGCCTTGCAGCTACCATTCCTCTGATGCTTTGCTATGTTGGTAGTCAAGATGGGGACACTATATGCTAAGCTGAACTTCTAGAAACAAAAACATGATTGAGGTTACTGGAGGGAACAGGAGCTCCACCAGAGAGCCAAAGAACCAAAAATCTGGGTCCAGGGGTCTTTTCTGAGACTGATACTCCAAACAAGAACCAGGCATGGAGATAACTTAGAACCCCTGCACAGAAGTAGCCCATGGTAGCTCAGTGTCTATAAGGGTTTCCCGATAATAGGAACAGGGACAGGGAACGTCTCTGACATGAACTCAGTGGCCTGCTCTTTGATCACCTCCACCGGTGGGGGGAACAGCCTTACCAGTCCACAGAGGAAGACAAAGAAGCCAGTCCTGATGAGACCTGATAGACTAGGGTCAGATGGAAGGGTCATACATCATTGTATGGGGGACGGGCATAGAAGAAGAAGAGGGAGGGAGGGTAGGACTGGGAGGGGTTGGGGGATGGGGCTACAGCTGGGATACAAAGTGAATAAACTGTAATTAATAAAAATTAAAAAATATGATTGAGATTTAAATTACTGGATGAAATTAATAGTAGATTACACAGTGAAGATTTTTTTAAAAATAAGGAACTTAAAGACCCAGGACAAAAGTGCCAAAAGGTGCCAGAAGGTGTTTAAATGAAGAAGAAAAAAAAAAGGAATTGTGAGACAATTCAAAGCAGCCTGCTATAAAAAAGAAAGCTAACTCTCTAGAAGAATAAGGACAGATGAAGTAAGACAAAAAAAATTTTCAATAATCAGTGACTAAAATTCAGCCAAATTTAATAAAGCGAAATCACTGATTCATAGAGTGGAATATTACCAGAAGTTGGGGGAAAAAAGTAATGGATTAAATGCCACAATAAAGTACAGAATAGTCTCAAAGTAATGCTGAATGAAAGAAACCAGATTACTGCTGATAAGAAGAGACAGAAAGAAACTATACAGCATGTTATTATTAATTCCCAGATAGTCTGCAGTGGTAGCCAGTGGATGAATGGTTGTCTGGGGAATCTGCTGGCTGTAGGGAGTGGGAGTAAGGATACCCTAAGTCATAAGAGAAGACATTTGGGGTGGGGAATACTAGTGTGATATTTTGATGGGTATGCATGAATTCCAACATTTATAAAATTGCATACTTTAAATAGTGTATGGCAATTATAACGAAAAGCTCTGCACATGTGTATACTGTGTGTGTGTGTGTGTGTGTGTGTGTGTGTGTGTGTGTGTGTGTGTTTGGGGGAATCAAACCTTTGCACTTGCTGAGCAAGTGCCCCACCAATGAGCTGCATCCCTGTTCCTACTCAAAGCTGTTTTAGAGATAAAGGACGCTCATTGGAGACCCCCTTGGGAACCACTCATCATCTCTAAAGCTCTTCTGCAAAGAGAAAGGAAGTAAATGGAAATAAAATGAAGATTTTGTCCTCTTTTCACTTTATAAACTATACCACTGGTCTCCAAATTACAAGTAAAGTTTCCCTTGCAGGGTTATTCGAACTTAAGCAATGAGAGAATGCCTACCGCCATCTTTTTACCCCTAGAGATTAATGGATCTAGGTGTTGACAATCAGTGGCTGTTAAAGTACAGTGAGTGACATTGCAGGATAACATTACTTCTTGAAGTAAAGTTGAAAAGAATTCCTGAAATTATATGATAGCAACTAAATCATGAGAAACACAGAGAGCCAGAGAAGCCATGGAGGGGTGGAAGGAAACTGGGGAGAGATAATGGGTGAATTCAATTACTTGATTCTTCAATATGTAAAGCAAGGGGAAAACGATCAAAGAAACTTACGGAGGAGAAGAACGACGCCTGAATGTTTAATATAAAAGCTGATGCAACTGATAGAAATTCAACAAGATTGGTAGTTGGATATCGGATATAGAAGACAATAGAAGATTCCTGTTGGTAGTTGAGGTGTGAAAAATACATACTCTGTTTTAAAGTTTGTCTATCTTAAGAATTATATACACAAGGGCTGGTGAGATGGCTCAGCAGCTAAAGGCTCTTCCTGCCAACTTGGCTTCCTGGGACCCACACAGAAGAGAGCAAGAGGTGACTCCTGAGCAACTTGTCCTCTGTCACATGTGCACACACAAACACATGTGCGCTCATGCTCAGTTATACGCCCACTTATGTATTATGGGTGAAATGCTCTATTTGAGATATGTTTGAGGTGTGGAAGTGGGCAGGAGTGTAAGTAAAATAAGATTTGACATGAGTTGGTAATTATTAAGCTGGGTGATGCACACGGTACAGTTCATTATGTTATTTTATGAATATGCGTGAAATATTTTGTAATAATTTAAAAAGGTTTTATCTGCTTTGGCCATCGAGTTTTATATATATATATATATATATATATATATATATATATATAT
>NW_026596057.1:2728937-2761593 GCF_907164565.1 Psammomys obesus | reverse complement strand
ATTTTTTTTTTTTTTTTGAACAGCTTAGTGAATAACACTTTAAATACGGAGTGACAGGACATTGAGAACACCGAAGGTTGTACTAAAATTCTTCAATGAAATGCACCAGTTCCCAGGGCAGAAATGGCATCTGGATGCAGCAGTGAGACCCACTTGTTTGTACCCCAGGACAGAAATTACAGTGTTTGTTTAAACCCAAACTGAACAAACCCGACACTGTGAGAAGCCACAGACTTCCTTACCCACGTTGTTGGCAGAAGCCCCTGCCTCAGCGGGTGCACGCATCCAGATTCTTGGATGTTCATCAGGACCAGATTGAGTCTTTAGGGCTTCACCCATCACCAAGCAGGAGGATGTTCACGCTTTCCTCATCGCATATGGCACTGAAGATTAAGGCTTCCTGGTGAACATCTTAGCTCTTGGCAGTTGTGGAGAGCACACATCATTTGCTTAAGGCCAGTGGGTGGGTCCAGCTTCAATCCCCCAGTAAGCTCCCCTTCCTTATACAAGAAATGTTAGTCTTCCAAGCCGTGTGGTTCTTGGCTTGAGAGGGCTGCAGAACCCTGCCCATCCTCCACAGCATGCCCCTGCAGTCACCCAGCCCCTTAGTGTGAGTGCAGAACCTTTGAGGGCTAAAGAGATGGCTCAGGGGGTAAAGTACTTGCCAGGCAAGCAGGAGGGTTGGAGGTAAGACCCCCAGAACCCACATAAATGCCAGGTGGGAGTTGGTGTCTGGCTTGTAATCCTGTGCTCTGGTGGCAGAGATGCAGAGAAAGGTAAGCCAGGAGCAAGCTGGGTTGCTAGACTACCTGAATTGTGAGCTCTGAGTCCAGGGAGACACTGCCTCGATTTATAAGGTGGGAGCAATCAAGGGAAACACTCAGCATCAAACTTCACCTCCACACAAGGACGCACACCACCAACTACCTGTACACCCATCCAGTTACATACATGAGGACACACACAAGTCTCTGCTGAGACATCAATGGTAATACAACACCATGAAAAAAGGCCTAAGAGGAGTTGGACTCATAATCTCACAGGAGAATAAAGGCAAAGGCAACTTATGTTTTTAAATATCTCCTGATGTTTTCCTACTAGTTAGAAAAGCCAGTAATCTCCGATCTTACATTTACATTTTAATCACTTGAGGAAATGTCAAATAGACCACCGTTATCCCAGGCATCAATTTTACTTCTCAGAGTTTCCTAGTTGATTAACAAAGCTCGGTCAAGTCTGAAGACCCTTGACTGGAAGGCCTTTACCACCACCAGTGACAATATGAAGCTTTGTGAACAAGGTCTCTGGTGATTGTCACACACCCATATGTGAAAGGTCATGAGAAAGGAGAAGATGCAAAGTGGTGTGAAAACATCAATTGGCTTAACTGAACGAGGCTCATCAGCATTTTCTGCTTCCTGATGACAGTGTACTCTGATCACTGCCACAGGTTAAGGGCCAGAGCATAGCATTCCATTCTCTTTTGTCTGTTGGTACCCAAGTATTGGCAGAGCACTGAATCTGGAGGCTGATTCCAGTCCTTCATTAGCCAATAAATTGCTAGCTTAACTTAGAACCAGGGCTCCACTCACCCCGTCTCTTCTGCAGATACAGACACAGCCACCCTAGAGCCAATGGTGGTGATGATGAAGAACCTCCAGGTATTCTGGAACTTGCCTGCCATGCATCTGTTTTGCTGTATTCCCACCTTTCCTCTCCATCTTGTTGCCTTAAACACATCTCTTTCGTTGCCCTGCCTATTTAAACTTAAGTTTATTTACCACCTCGGTCTTACTTCAGACCCCTCCTTTCAGATTTTCCTATCACTCAAAGAAACCCAGTCCTGTCTCTACCATCATTCTAGCACACTAGAATTCCCATCACCTTCACCTTTCACTCTTCATCCCCGCCTCCTCCCTGAAGTTGGACTGCTAAGCCCCTATTCTTACAAGAAGCCCAGACACTTTTTGGAGAAAACTTGATATAGAAAGAAAACAAGACCAAATTAGATTTGGACTCTTACTTACTCTGCTGCTCCCTATCTTTGTGATGTTCTTTAAACCTTTCCATTCCTGTATACTGTGTGTCATGATACCTACAACTCCGAATAACAGAGGGAAGGAGTGAGGTCACATATATGATGACCATGGTATAGTATGCAACGTACCGATAATGACATGTTGATTCTCACTTCTAAATCCAAACCTTATAACCTGCTCTTTTGTTTTTTAATAATGAAGATGATCCCTTTAAACATTTCTCCATGATCAGCAAACACAGTGTTTTGTCAGTAGAGGATGCTAGAAGAACACTGTTAGAGGGTGGAATTTTCCCCCTGGTTCCTTTGTGCTTTCTGGCAAATATCTTTAGCATGCATGGCTCCTACAGCTCAGCTCCTGCTGTGCAAGTGTCTTTCCTAGGGCAAGGTTACTGCTGGGTGTGTAACCACCCTAGTACCCGGCTTCCAAAGAGTGCATGACTTCCTCAGTGCTGGAAGCCTACAGAATAAACAGCTTCTCAGTGCCTGGCTCCGGCAGCAGGGAAAGGTTACCCTGAGCCCAGCTCCTGCAGCGAAGAAATTCTCCGATGTCCTACTTCTGCAGTAAACCCAATGCCTCGTGGATTACACTTGTATCCCCTCAAGTGTCGGCGATGGGGTATACTGCCCAGGCAGCTGCCCATCATAAGGGTTCCTGGATGATCCTTTGGGGAATTTTCCAGCCAAGTTCTTAGGTTCAGGGCCCAACCCTTGACATTGTCCCTGGCTATCCTGGAGAATGAGTTCCTAGCAAAGCCTACCTGCTTGTCACCTCAGCGAATCCATTATTCAGGGAATCACAGTGACCTCTCTTGGCTTGGGGACTAGGGGAGGAGCTTTTCCTGGGTCCTTTATCAGCCTGAGTAGTGGTGATTGCCACCTTTTCCTGTAGCTTTATATTCTTCTATGATCTCTACTTCTAAATAGCCAGTCTTTTGTTTCTTCAGCCCCCTGCTGTGATAAAAAAATATATTTTGTTTTGTCTTGTCAAGCAGTCTTACTATGTAGCACTGGCTGGTCTGAAACTCACTGTGGAGACCTGACTGAGCCTCAGAGTCAGGGGCAGTCTTCCCGCCTCTGCTTCCTAAGTGCTGAACTATCAACATTTTCCTTGTGGTGTTATTCTGTGGTCTCTGTCTTCCTCTTGAACCTCAAATGATACAGGAATGCAGTCCCTGTTAGGTGAACTCAGAGACAGAAGAGTTCAATCTGGAAAACCTCCTGTATTTCCGTCAACTGGTTCTAAGATTTAAAAATCTCCGTTTTAGAACATGTTAGTTCTCCTGATAACAAAAAGTACAACACACGCCTTATTGATGCCAAAAGACATGACAATAATGAAGGCCTCAGCACATGATCTTATAGATTCACAGTGAAGCATGGCCAGACTCAGAGGCAGCAAGAATCTTCATCTCCACAATGGCTTTTCTGCTGACCTGCCTTCTAAAGTATTCTTTTTTATTTCATCACCGAGTTTGTTCTTTTCTGGAATGTCCTTCAGTGTGGTTTCATGGGAAGCTGCTGGATGAGATCAGAGATGAGATTGCTTATCTCCGGGAAACAAAATGTTCTTAAACCTCAGGAAAAGTCGGTGGCAAATCGTCTGCATAAGTGGTTGCTAAAGAAACAGAACAACAAGAAGGGAGTAAAGTCTGCACAACAAAGGTTGAAGTGCCGATGCCACTAAGCTGGTAGTCATTTTAATTTCCTGTCAATGGGATGCTGTTGAGAAATGTGTCTTAAAATTAAGGACAGTCCCTTTCCCAATGAGTCACTGGTAATTGGTGCCTTTGAAAAGACTGAGCAGGACTTATGACTTGGGGTTTCTCTCTTAATTTGCATTTTTAATTAGATGAGATCTCAAAGGGTTTCTGAGCCTCTTTTCTTTTCGCCTCTTGCATTGCCTTTTTTGGGTTGTTGCTCTGCAATTAGAATTTGTAACAAATGAGTTGCCTGCATATAAATGTCAGCTCTGAGGTAAAATATTATTGTTGCTGAAGAACGGAGCAGGGCTCTGACCACAGCTTTTTAAATGAAAGCACATTCCTCAGAAGAGAGATAATCAGTTGGGCCAGGGGAAAGGAGAGGAAGATTTAACAACGGTTAAAGTCCTTCATAGGAAGGAATCGCTTTCTCTATGGCTGTTGGATTAATTCCTGACACTAGCATACAACCGGCTTCAGAGAACGCCAGCCAAACCCCTGTTCAGATCTGCACAGAATTAGCAAGGAGAAAAAGGGGGGAAAGCCACAAGAAGGAGCTGGAGTCGTTGATTTTGCAATGACTTCTGGGCAGAGGGAGTGCTTTTGCTTGAGTCTGGTTTTTCTCTCTCTTCCTTTCTTTTATCTATTTTTACTCTTTAAATTGTGTGTGTGTGTGTGTGTGTGTGTGTGTGTGTGTGTTTTTAAGGGGGTAGTGTGCATATGAGTGCAGGTGCCCTTGGAGCCCAGAAAAGGGCACTGGGTCTCCTGGAGCTGGAGCTACAGTAGCTTGAGAGTTGGCATGCGTGCTGGGAAACAAATCTAGGACTCCTGCAAAAGCAATACATGGTGTTTACCTGTGGACCATCTCTTCAGTCCTCAAATCTTGTTTGAACACTGGAAAATAACAACAGGGCTGATATGTTACTAGCCAGAAATGATCACTGTTGTGTTTTCCAACTCTCAGTCCCACTCATTCACTCGCATTCACAAAGCCCACACTTTAAGCCTGGTGTGTGTAAAGACAAGAGACATGACTCCTTGCTTCTGAGGTCACAGTCTACACAGACACAACTGCCCCAGCCAGAGCATGTTAAATGTGCAGTGGACACAGGCAAGGCAGAGCAAGCATCTGCCATTCGAGGCAAAGATCAGCTAAGCTACTTTTAAAAGCTCCTAAAGAAGACGATCTTGTAAACTCCCATGACAATCCATGGAGCGCCCTGCCAGGAACCATTTCCTCACATCTAGCGTGAACCCTTCGTGCTGTGGGTAAGCCATTGCTGCCTTGTTCTGTGCTCAGCTGAGAGAGAAAACAGCTGCTCCTCATCCTGCTTAGGTGAGCCTTTTATAGACTTCAAGATGCTGTCTGCCTTCTGTCTACTTGTGACAAGAAAGAAACAGAGCTGCCAACGAAGATAACAATAATAATTTTTACTTGGAGATGGAATTATTATTGCTATGGTTACTCATAAGATTTTTTTCCAATGGGAAAAAGACATTTATTCAGTACTCTGCTTCGAAGAACAAAGTGCTACCAAAGTCCGCCTTGCTTTAGATGCCTTGTTGATGACACAGAAACGTCAAACCAGGACTGGCCAAAATATGTCCCATTGCCATTTGGACTGCAGTGAAGAATGTGATAAAAACCAGTCCTACTCTCAATTTCTAGACTTCAAATGTTGAATGTTTGAGCTAAATAGAATTACCATATTATTAAATCAGGGCTTGAAAACAGAAACAAGAGTGTGACTTAAAAGTGATAGCTATCATTAGGAGAAAAGGAATCTAATTGTTTGTTGGATTTTTGTTTGTTTGTTTATTTGTTTGTTTTCTAACTGTGGGGGAAAGAAAATCCTTAGAAAGGTCACAGAACATTCAGGACAAGCTTATGTATGATTAGTTGTCTGAGTCTTGTGATTTAAAGAATGCCAGCCGTGGCTGGCTTTCTAAAAACACAGCCTCTAATGGCCAGCCAACGGCACGCCATTCTCCCATTTTTCATTTCTATAGTTTCAGTCAAAGGAATTCAAAATTAAAGTAATATTGTCCTCCGGGATAAATAAGGCATGTTATCATTATCAGTTCTTAATTGTTGTACCTGAATTTGTTTGTTAGTTACAGCCAAATGCAGGACATTGAGGAAGCAGATTTAGGACGGAAGAAGCTGTCTGTACAGAGCAGCCATCGGAAAGAGAGGCCTGGAACGAAGTTGGCGGGACCTTGGCCTGCTGACAGGAAGTTTATGGCAGGGCATGGTGAACAGGGAGTGGCATAGAAAACAAGCCATCTGATTTCTCAACTTTACCTTAACCTTCTATTTTATATTCTTATACTACACATTACTCAACACTAGTGTTTTGGTTAATAAAATTAAGTTCGATAGATTAATTTCAGTTTCAAATTGTTGCCATTGATATATTCCCATTCATACATTCATTTGTGTCCTTTAAGTGTGGATTTGGATGACTTAAATAGTTAGAGTGTGACATATGATCCGCTACTCAAGTATTAAAAACGGAGAGACAACAATCATTCAATAAAATGTCCATCACAAGAGCCCTGGAATCGGTATGATCATTACAATTCCCAGAGAGAACACAAAAACCAAAGAGAAAAAGATGCATTTTACCTTGCCCATGTCACTTCTCTCCAAAGCCTGAGCAACACAGCCCTGGGGAAACTCCTGCTGTCCACAAGACGTGTCTTCTCTGTGGACAGCTGCCCGGGCCTCAGGTGAGCTGTCCATCTGTAAATACATTAGCAAGCCTATTAGCTTGAGTCTCCAGCAGCTCGGCACATGACGGATCTCTTGCTATACCAAACACGGAAGGACTTGTGGTACCAAAGTAGGTATGACAAAATCCAACGCTGCCGACAGAGTTTTCAAAGATGCAGGTTCTAGCACGAGGCTGCAGAATCACAGGGGATTGAGGAAACACGACTCCACCAGAGGGACAAAATGAATCTCTAGTCATACATGCTAAAACAAACAAAACGATCTGAGACCTACCAGCTGTCTGACAAAAAAAAAAAAAAAAAAATCAAAACAAAATTGTTTTAAGAAAGTCAATGATCTGGAAAAAAAAAGATAAAAACCCAAGCATATCAGGAAACCAGTAAGTGAATGAAGTTGGCATAGTCAATGGAGATAAAAACCACATGAAAGAGACAAATTCTGAAAGTAAAGAACAAAATAATTGAACTGAAAAATTCAACAGAGTAGTTTAACATTGGAAGACAAAAGAAACATTGACTAACTATATACTGGACATAAATGAGTATTTATATTATACACAACAGAGATTTAAAGTCTAAGCAAGGAACCAAATAGTTTTCCAAAAAATAAATACAATGGCCAATAGATGGATGCAAGATGCTCAACCTCACCAATCCTCAAGAAGACGATAAGTCAATGCCATAAAGATCTTCCACTTCCCATCCAACAGTTTGTCTACCATATAGAAAATGGAGAAATTCTGCTGAGGATGTGGAGAAAAGAGAAATGTGGTATGCTGCTGGCAGGAATGTTGAGTTGTGGAGCCACTGTTGAAAACAGAGCAGCTCCTCAGGAAAGTAAAAACTGCAGGAAGCAGTTCTCTTTCTGCTGGGTATGGGTCTGAAGGCACTGAGCTCAGGTGCTTGAAACACTGCTGTATGGTGTCACACTCATTTGCAGCAGTGATTATAGTGTCAGGACTTAGAAGCAAGCTCTGGCCACAGGGAGGTGAATGGAGAAAAGTGTGGTTCAGCAGCCAGTATTAGAAAAGGATGGACGTGCTGCCAGTCACAGGAGATGATACAAATCTGGAGGACATCACGCTGAGTGAAATAAAGCAGACAAGTAAGTACTCAAGATACCACTTGCAGTGACTACAAGAGAGTCTAGCAAAGAGTGAAGTGGGTGGGGCTGAGCAAGTGTATCTACCGTCCATAGTCTGTTCTCCTTTCCTGGGCAAGGTAGATCTAGTCAACTTCTGTTAGTTACCACCTGAAAAATCACTAAAACTGTGGACTCGCTAAAGCTGTGGAAACCTGGTCAGTCATTAGGAGTGTGCTCATTCTCATTGGGAATGCATCTGCTACGGTTAGATATTACCGAAACAGAGAAAACAAGGCAAACTTAGCTAACCAGAGTAGAACCTTTCCCTTTTAAACAAAGTCAGGCTGGAGGTAGGTCAAAGGCCAATGTGACCGCTCCTTGCCATTAGGAAAACAGGGCTCCTTCCATCTTCTTTTCTACCCTTAGCTAAAAGGATACTGGCTCATGGGCTATCCAATAGGATAGGCAAAGTTCCAGCTAGACAGTCCAAAGAAGGAGGAGCAACACAGTAAAAGGTGTGTTCTGCCATGATTCTACAGAAACTCCTACTGGACATACCGAACCCGCAGACTCTGGGACACATACATGCCAGGACAGCTACGAATATGCCAAATACAAAGTTGTACACCTACTTGGAACAATTTTAGGGAGTGACAGATTGCATGATTTCTCAAGTGTGAACTTTGTAGATGACAAACACAATGCCAAAAGATTGGCTGCTCCTGCCAGAACCCGTTTACATGTTCAGAGTTTGGTTAACTGCCGTTCCCAACTGCTCACAGATGGGGGGGGATGCCTTTTTCCCAGGTCATTTTCAGCTTCAGGCCCAATAATATAGAATTTCTCTTACAAAAACAAATGAGAAAGTAGCAGAAGCCTTAATAGGGAAACAATGATTTCTGCAAGTCATATAAGGCATGTAGGTATGCCTACACATGCAAAGGCTTTCTCCTGGAAAGCACATATTCTGCTCAAGGGCAGAAACTAATGTCCTTTCAAAATACTCTACCATGCATCTCAACAAGGGCGGAGACTGAGACCACTGGACCTGTGACTGATGCCCCCCCCCAAAAAAAAAGAGCATGACAGACATGAAGTGATATGAATTTTCTTCCTGGGTTCACAAACCAGCTGCTTTTAAAGGGCTAAAATTTCCCAACAGCATTATAAATTTCCTTTGAGATGTTTCTATGGAGCCAATCTCTCTCTTGCTTCCTCCTGAAGGCATGGGGTGTATTGTGTTTTCCCAGGAAGCATACAAAATGGGATAGTTGGCACACAGCTAAAATAAGTTCTCTAGAGGCTCTTTTAGTCTTAGGCAGATGCAACCCCTCTATGAGGCAATCTGGATGGAAGAATGCATCCTTCCCCTTCTGAATGAGAAGCCCTAACATGTAGAAGGATCTTCAGAGCCCCCTGGGAACACTAACCATGAACACGGAGGTGAAGAGAGCAAATGAAATTGGAAGTCTAGGAAGGAGTGGGGAAGAGGGTCACCCTCTTGAAAGTAAGTGCTGTATTTGTTTTTATTTTTTCTTTTTAATGTCGGATCTGCCAGCAAACTGCTGGCAATAAAGGGAAGATTCCCAACTCACCTTGGAACGTGCACATACTTTTGAATTTATGAGAAAGGACATCTGTGGAGCCTGAAAAGAAAATACATTCAAAGCAGGGCAAAGGGATTTGCTTTTGGATGTTTTCTGGACTAGGAATTGAGATTTGCCCGAGGTTTGCATTGGGACCTTCCTATATGTCGTTCAAATCCTTGAATTCTCCATATCAGATTACTCTCTGAGGACTCATGGACTGACGTCTGCTCTGTCCCAGAGAAAGGAATTGTTTCCTAACCCACCTACGATGCCCTCTAGTCACCAAGATCCTTTCTCAAGGAAGTGGTCCTGCCACTCGGTGGGGTCATGTGGGTGATTGGTAACCTTATTGTCACCACCAGATTTAAATTATGATGCATTTCTTAAAATCATCGCTCCAGTGGATTGATTGATTTCCAGAAGCTATGGTATCTGAATATCACTTGGAAAATATGCACATTCTTTTTTTTTTAATAAAACAAGATTTATTTTATTATTTATGTGTATGTGTGTCTTTATGTAAGTATATGCATGTGCCTGAGGAGGCCAGAAGAGGACACCAGAGCTCTTAAAGCTGGAGTTTGAGGCAGTTGTGCAGTACCCCTTTGTGAGGGCTGGAAACCAAACTCTAGTCTGAAAGAGCCCCGAGCGCTCTTAACTGCCGAGCCATCTCTCCAGCTTCCAAATACATGTATTTTAAGTTTACTTCTACTTCTGGGTACTCCAGGAGACCTCAGATGAAAATAAAAAAAGTGAATTTTTAAAAAGAAAAGTAATTGCAATTTTATTTTTTAACAGAATGCAGAAGAGCATGTAAGGTTTAAGGCTCTGCTTGGGAGCCAGCCTCTGTAGTGTTGGATCACGGATCAAGCATTTAACTGTTGTATGCTTGTGGGTGAGATCCTTGGCTTCACAATGGCTCAGTCACCACACACCTGTATTCACACAGGGTGAGGTCAGAGCAGAATCCTTACAGCAACATCAGGGCGCTGTCAGCTTGCTATCAATTTGTCTTACGAATGAGCAGAAGAGGGCTTGCTACTTAACAAGGCGCCTTCCTCAAAGTTCTCACTGATTTCCAGAAATCTAATCTGTAGCAGGTGAAAGGAGCTTCTTTTCCCCACCTGTTTAGGTAGCGGGGCACAGTTTACCCACCTGCTCCTCACTCACTGTTAAGAATTCTTGGGGAAAACTGTTTGCAGTGACAATTCAGACAACCAGAACATGAGACCGTGTGGAGGCAATCCTTTACTCGAAAGATTTTAATAGTTCTCATATGACCCACTCAGTTCTGCGGACACCCATGCCCTTGCTGTGGCTGGCCATGGTAGGCCACATTGTCTTTCTGCCTTAAAAATTAAAGGCCATCTCTTTGTGACTCCTCATTCATCCATACACCTACTCTGCTACCTTCTACCATCTTCCAAGGGACAACACCCATCTTAGTTGCTTTTCCATTGCTGTGATGAGATCCATGACCAAAGCAACTTGTAGAAGAAAAAGAGTTTATTCGGGGTTCACAGACCCAGTAGTGGGGTACATGGCAGCAGGCAGTTGGTCGTGGTACTGGAGCAGAATCTGATTGCTCAAGTCTTGGTCCACAAGCACAAGGGAGGCAGAGAGAAAGGGAAATCAGGAATGGTGTCGGTGTTTGTAAGTCCACTTCCATGACACATCTCTTCCAACAAGGCCAACATCCTAATCTTGTTCAAGCCGTTTTTCACCCACTGGGGATCAAGTCTATGGGGGCCATTATCACTCAACCATCTGTTGCTAAAGCACATATGATCAAGCAGAATGGGACAGCACATACCTCCAAGAGATGAGCCTTTCACTAATCTGAAAAGAGGCTGTATTAGTTACCATTCTGTTGCTGTGATAAAAACGCTATGATGAAAGCAACTTAAAGAAGAAAGAGGAATGGAGTTCATACGGGGGTAGGGGGATGTATGGCAATAGCAGGCATTCCATTCACATACACAAACATACATACACACACATACACACAGGGAGCAGGGGAGAGAGGGAGAGGGAGAGACAGAGACAGAGAGAGGCAGGTTGAAGCAAAGAAACAGACAGAGACAGACACAAAAACACACAGACATACAGACACACAGACACAGAGACAGAGGCTATAAACTCTTTAAGCCCTTCCCGAGGGACATAATTTTTCCAGCAAGGCTGCACCTTCTGAAGAACCCACAACTTCCCCAAACAGCGTGATCACCTATGGACCAAGTCTCAAATACATGAGCCCATGGAGGACATTTTTCACTCAAACCACCACAGACACCATCAGAAAAAATACTCCTTTGCTCCTCTTCATGGATGGACTATCCTAGGAGGATGTTCCTGTGAGATCAAACCGTGAGTTCCAGAAGACACCCAAAAAGAAGTGCTTCACATACAGCTTTTACTTGCCTGGCCATCTTCTCTGTCTCAGTCCCATGTCTTCTTCCTTCCACTTCTCTTAAGTTGCAGTCCTCAGTGAAGTAATATTGCCAGACTTTTGCCTCAGTCTTGCCCCATAGGGACCCAGCTTACGGCAAAATCTGCAGTTTTCCATTTTAACTGAGACTGGCTCTTGTACATATAGTTTGTGTTTTTTTGCATATTCAAAGCTCCTTCCTTGTATGGTGACTTGATTCTTGTGTGTGTGTGTGTGTGTGTGTGTGTGTGTGTGTGTGTGTGTATGTGACTTGATTCTTGACCGTAGTTTGAGTGTGTATACCAACACTCCTCCCTTCCAATTTTGGTAAAAGTACAATTTACTAATTTAGTGTTTTCTTTGATATTTGTTCCTCTGCAGAATCTGAAGAAATCTTATATTTTAAAACTGCCTTCCTCTTTTATTTTAATATAAAACTGGGGAGAGGTTATCTCTTAAGAATTTTGAGCCCTAATTCTACCTAAAAACATTTACTATTCTGCCCTCAAGGTTCCTTGTCATGGAGACCTCACCATTCTGGTCCTCTTTACTCCCTTTTGAGCCTTTCTTTGATTTATTTATGGTGGCACTCTTACCCCCACTTCTGGTAATGAATTCTAGGACCTCTGTCAGCTGTTGTCACATAATACCTTTAACATTCGTATTCTGTTATTTATACAGACTGAATGTGACACGTAACAAGATATGATGTAAATTTGACTCAGGGGTATTGGGGCTCCCTAAATAAGCCTTAGCTCAATATTATTCACAAGGACACTATTGATTATTGAGTTATGTTTATGACTCTATAGCTATATGGAAAACAATATCTACTGAAAGACCCAGCATGTTTAAATAGCTCCCTACTTTTTCTTCTTTCTCCTTTGCTGACTCAAGAAGCCCTTCCCCCCATTTTTTCCTCTTGCCTGGTGGCTAATTCTGAGACAGATGGAAGCTCTGCTTCTATTCTATCTGGGTTTGTTCTACCTCTTTTCAAATGATGGGAACAAGCTGTGATGTGGAAAAAATTGTTCAAGTATTAACCTGACCCTTCAGGCCCCTGTCATCACCTAAGATGTAAAACTGCAAAAAGATAGAAGTCCACAGAACACATTTTGAGTTTGTATGTGCATGTTGAATGCATGGAGGCCAGAGGAAGACTGGGGGTCCAACTCTATCACTCTACATTTGATTCCCGAGAGACAGGGTCTCACATTGAACCTGGAGCTAGGTTGACAGAAAGCCAACTTCAGTGATCTTTCCAACATTACGTTGCGATTACAGGCATGTGCGTGACCTCACCAAAGTTTTTACATGAGTGTTGGGGATCCAAACTCAGCTCTTCATTCTTGCACAGCCCATGCTCTTACCCACTGAGCCGTCTCCTTGATGAGCTTTAAATGGACCATTCCACCTCAGCATCTTCGGGATGGAAAGCAGGGTGTTTTTAAGCTACAAAATGTGACTTTGGCTATAAGATGTTGTTTGCCTCTTTGTGACGTTTTTCTTCACTTTGGTTTTCGGTAAGGGGAAAATGATATTTTCATCTCATCCCGTTTAAAGGAAGGCATAAAATAAATGCACTATTCGACATATGGACTGCAGTGGATGAGATCTCTGGGGAAAGTTGAACAGGGAGAATGCTCTTAAGGAACACTGACCGAGTATCCCCACACAGTCAGGTACTCTAGCACCATTGTGCCCTTTGCTTTTCTCCTACAAGATGAGATGCAGCATCTTTTTAAGACTTCCCGGGAACAGGAGGGCTCATCAATTTCAACCTAAAGCTATTAAAATGTTACCGTGTTAACAATAATTAAGGTGTTCAGCCAGGATTCCCTATAGATCACAGTTGGAGCTAGGGTTGTATTTTTTTCTGCTATAGCACCCCAGGTGTCTTAAATTAACAAAGAGTCAAGGGAGGGAGGCAAACTGGGTCTGGGCAAGGAAGGAGAAACAGAAGGGAGATGCTCGTTTTCAGGGCACCTTTTCCTTTTCTCTCCTTAAAAAGTTTTGGGGTGTGTGTGTATGTGCATTTGCATGTATGAGGGTGAGCGCACATGTGTACATGTAAGAGGAAGCCAGAAGTTTACATTGGGTGTCTTCTTTAATTGCTCTCTACCTAATATTTTTGAGGTAGAGTCTCATTATCTTGGGGCTCAACAATTTGGCTGGAATGGCTGGCCAGTATAAGTCCTGGGGATCTTTCTGACTCTGTCTACCCAGTGCTCAGGTTCTAGGAGGATGCTGCTGACCCGGCTTTGTATGTGAGTGCTGGGGATCAAAAGTCAAGCCTCTATGCTGACATGACAAACACACACTGAGTTAGACATCTCTCCAGCCCAAAGAATCTTTTTTTATTTTTAGAGCCACTTTCTCTTCTAAAGTATTCTAGAACACCCACTTATCATTTAATCTGTGAGAATGGTTACAACGAATATTGGTTGGAATTAATTGTTTTCAGTATGAGTTTTTAAGTCGTCGTCAGAGACACTGCAACTTTCCTTCAACTTTGGCTGTTAGAATATGGAATGATAACGCTCTAGGCTATGTGTCTCATGGTGCACTCTGAGAAATACCTTGTCATCTAGGCTGTCTGGATTCTTATTCTTATTTTCCTTCTTCACCTCAGTTTCCAACTCTGCTTGTATCTTCACAAGAAAACCTCAGTGTCCACCCTGAAAGCTTCTGACACTTCAGCAAAGACATTGCTACTTACAAATCAGTTTAAGGAAGTTGCCTACAGAAAGATTCCTTAACAGGAATTGTGAGGGCACCTAATATTTAAAGGAAGGCTTGTGGACTTTGAAATTTTGGTACATTAAAAACATTGGAAGAGACCAGAAAATAGAGTCTGCTGTCTATATGTAGGTGATTAACAGGCCAAGTATTTTTGCTTTTTCTCATTCTCCTTAGGTGCATTAGGACTGCAGGGTCTGTACTGAACTGTGCATGGAAATGGTTTAGGAACATAAAAAAGATCCAAGAGTCGCTTTACCAAACTCTAGGCCAGATCCTGATGCAATAGAATAGATATGAGCTTGGATTTTGGAGAGCTGGCTCTTTGTAACTAAAGGACCCTGACCTCAACATCAAGGCCGCTCCTTTCCTTCATCGGCTACATGAAGATACCCACCTCAAAGCTTGCTGTGAACCTTAAATGAGGTAATGTATAAGAAAGAAGCCCAATGTACTGCATTGATACCTGGCTAAGTCTCTGGTTGGTTGAGCTCTTGGTCTCAATTTTATAGATTTCTCTTGATTCCCGGGGTCCTTGTCATATGACTTGCTTTGGCAATGGCATATGGGCAGACTATCATTTGTGAGTTCCTCTCCTAGTCTCTCAAAGGTACCGTGTGTGTCTGTCCTCCCTGTCTTGTCCCTATTGTTGTCACGAGGGGATTCCTGGCTAGCTGATGAATCCACAGAGGATGAGAACTTAGAAGACTGCACCTCCAACTTCAGTATCATTAAAACACGTTTCCAAGACTTGACCCAGAAATCCCATTCAGTTAAGTCATTTGTATTTTAGCGAGTTCCCTGGGGCTGTTGATGATGTCAGCCCATCTGTTCCCCCTTTTCTTCTTGCTTTCTCCCTTCCTCCATTCTCCCTTTCTTTTGGCTTCTTCCATCCCTTTCAGTGAATGCATTATTCTTGCATCAGGTTCTAAAACACACGAACACGAAGTTCGTCCCTCCAGTGATCCACAGGAGTAAACTGAGCACATGTTTTTAGAGTGTGCTTTTGACGATTATTTGAAAGAGTTTCCAGAAGCGTCAATACTGAGAGTAGAGGGGTAGAGACGATAGCAGGGGGGCATTTCAGGGGCCAGACCGCCGATACCTGCGAGCTGCCGGCTGGAGCCCAGCTTGTCTCAGCCAGCCCCCACAGAGCCCAGGGATGTAACGCTTATTTATAAAGTAAATGCTTATTTCTAGATACCACTGATGAGGTGAGCTCATTGCATACTAGAAGCTGACGGGTGTAAGTAAATGCTCGGCCAAATTATATATTATGGAATATGTAATTGTTTTCCCAGTAACCTGGCTCTTTGGAGCGAGGCAGAGGCAAGCTCTAAGTTCTGAAGAGGTAATAGGAGGGTTCTGAAAGTTTTTAAAATTCCATGAACAATAATTTTCCCTCAGAACAGTTCCCTGCCACTTACTTTGTTCTCTGTTTTTTAGTCCTTCACTTTTTCATTACTGTCTTCCTGCTTTAACCCAAAATGTCCTAAAAAAAAAAAAAAAAACAAAAACTTGTTGAAAGTTCTTTAAAAGCAGATCTGAAAGTGAATTCTAAGTCAAGTTATGCTAGTAACTGATGGGGAGACTTTGTTTTGCACCCGAATGTTTTAGGGCACACCCCCTTCTATAATAGAATGGTTATGAGACAGAGAAGTGAGTGGGAGTGGGGGGGAAGAAGGATGGACTTGCAGAGCCTGGGGAGCCTGTAGCAGTTCTGCTCAGTGAAGCATGGCTTCAGTTCTGGAGATGCAGCCCGAAGGAAGAACCTCTCCCATCTTAGGCCCCACACTGTAGCTGAAGAACTGCTTATCCCAGCAGGCAACTTCCTCCCCTAGGCTGTAAGTCCTCAAGGACAGAGATCTTTGCCTTTTTCACTGACATACCTCAAATACAGTCATGCCTGGGACAAGCTAGACATTCAACACATATTTGTTGAATGAAAAAAAAAAACAACAACAACAACAAAAAACAGAATCTCCCAGAGTCGCAGGTAGTTTCTAAAAGTAGTATTTTGCTGGCACCCAAACTGCCCCCAGCTTCACCTGCACCATGCTTGTCTGACACAAAATGGCTACCCAGCAGCTTGCAGTGCCCAGCTCTCCTGCCTTTCCCCATGATGACAGCAACAGCTGAGAGCAGAAGACACGTGCTCTACTTAGGCCCAGCTGTTCCTTTGTTCTGAGACTCCTCCATGAATTCTCATTTCCCACTTGGCTTTACTTCCTTTAAATCTTCATCACTCCATTGTTCCTTGCCATTAAAGCATTTCCAGCACTTCTTGGGTGGGGAGGAGGAGGGGAAGAGAGGTGCCGGTTTATTCTATTTATTTTTAGCACTTTAAAATTTATCTTTAATTGACCAGTAACAACTATGCTTGCTTCTGGGGTACAGTGTGCATCTTGGACCTATGCATAAGTTATAGACTCTGCTAGGTATAACATATTGAATTTGCATATTGCTCTGACATTGAGATGGAATATTATAGGAGAATGGTATGCCTTCGGGTACTGAGATACAGAAAGCGGATGGATAATTTACCCAGTACCACCACATGAGTAGCTGGAGGTGGAACTCAGACTTGAACTTGTTGACAGCAGATTTTTCTCTCCATTGCTCCAAAATGCCCAAAAAGCATGTAGCTCTTTTCTGGGCCAATTCTAAGCCCATGACTCTGATCAATTCTATTTAAATCTCTGGGACTATACAGTGGACTATTAACTGCTGTGCTAATACTGCAGAGGACGATTAAGATGGCTGACATGTCTAGACCTCTCTATATAGGCCAGGAAACACCCTCAGACACAGTCCCGTCTGATAGCGAAGGCTTTGCCCTGAGTGAAGTGTTGGCTTTCTGGGCAGGTGCCCTCTCCCTCGGGAATGGGGAGGGCACGGGTGTCACGGTGATAGAAATTGCTGTATTGGTTCTGCAGCATTTCAAACCCTGTGAGTGCATAGACTGTGTTGGGCCACAGCTTAGATTATTATTGGGGTCTCAGACTGCAGTCTGGAAGTGAGATAATTGAAAATGGAGCAAGAGCGGCGAACAAGAGGCAGAGAGAAGAGAAGTCTCCACATCACTGAGGCAAATGCTGACAGGAGTGTGCGCAGTAAAATATTTTACTACGAAGCAGAATTACTCCAAAGACTGATGGACTCGCTCGTGAGACCCACTCACATTTATGAAGGTCATAAGTTACCCGACGCCTGGCTCACTCACAGGAGCACAGCCATCACCTTTTATGGGTGAAACTTCCTGCAATATATTAAACTCTCCAGAAAACAGACAAGGGGTTTATGGCAAACGATAACTTTAATGCCTAGAAACCATTTGGTGATTTTGGGAGGATTATTAGTAACAAGGGCAAGATGCTGAGCTGTTTCCAGGCCCGGGCCCTCTCTCTCTCTCTCTCTCTCTCTCTCTCTCTCTCTCTCTCTTTCTCCTGCCTGCTCGCAACAGTCTTCATTTGCCTCTGTGTTCCAGCCAGAAATGTGGACCACGAGGCCATTTGTGGTAGAGTAGAGTGTAGGGGAAGGCGGCCAAGCAGGGTAGAGCCTTACTGGGTAAAAAGTACTCATAGCCCTTGGGTTATGGGCTCAGGAAAAGGGGAGAGAGGAACCCTGTGAAAATCTTTAGGCTTGTGGTTGAACTGAGACTGGTCAACCCTGTGTGAATCATCCTATTTGGAGGAAGTAAGCTGAAGGGCAGGGTGGGGGTGTCATCTTAAAGAAGACATTGCTCTGCCTTGGGATTCAGAGACTTATCCATCAAAGTTGAATGTTCTCAGTGCCCAAGAGCCTTAGCTCTCAGCTCCAGAGAGGTACTTAAATGGCCACTGATAGTGGCCAGAGGTGTTGATGGAAGCTGGAAGACCCATCCTCTGGGCTATAAGGCGTTGATGTCTTTATCCATATTGGAGACACAGTTCTCTGAGTAGCACTTCTTACCTGCATTCTGCTCTCTGTTTTACCAGTTCTTAGATCCAGCTCTTCAAATGGCACAGCCCCTGTTTTTAAAAGTATTTTCAGGTCATCTCAGCAATGGGTCACTGAGATTCTGAATCAGCTTGCAAAGAAACTGTAAGAAACAA
Organism: Psammomys obesus; assembly: GCF_907164565.1. Lineage (NCBI taxonomy): Eukaryota > Metazoa > Chordata > Mammalia > Rodentia > Muridae > Psammomys > Psammomys obesus. The sequence continues at coordinate 2,743,182 of NW_026596057.1, read as the reverse complement.
AAGCAAAAATCTTCTAGGAGGGGGCAGTTCTGAAACCTGGTCTCCGGGCCTCCATTAACTGCACTGTTAACTGGCCGACCATTCCCATCAGACTTCTATTTCTCCTCTGAAAATGGAGCAGGTATAGACAATAGTTGTTTGCACATTTGAGACCTCACTGTGTGCCAGCCATGGCTCTAAATTCTTTACAAATTTAGACTTGTTGGACTTTCATGACTCTTAAGGTAGACATTATTGTTATCCCTGCCTTAAAGATAGAACATAGGGTCTCAGAATCACGGGCAATTTTCCTTACCATGAGGCAGAGCAAGGATGATTGGGTTAGAGTTCAGCTTGGTCCAGGTATGCTTTCAAATCCTGCTCTAGTACCATAACTCACCAGGAGGCTTCTAATATAGTTAGGTTCTGCATTCTTTGGGATCCCGATTTCGTAGTCATGTTGGAGAGGGTTTCCAGAACTACGTATTTGCATCAAAAGCCAGAAGAAGCTAAAGAAAGTGAGGGGATGTCACCAGGCTCTTAGAAACTATTCTACAGAATCCCAACTCACTGTAGCCCATCACTATTATGTCACTGTTTGACTAGGGCTGTTTTGGGGCTAGCTATGAGGAAATTCTTATCACCTATACTGCCTTTAGTCTTTTACCCAGGTTTCATGGATCTAACCTTCTTCAGCACTTTAGACATTTAAGTTCAGCCAACTCTCTTTGTTTTTTTTTAAATTATTTTATTAATTCTTTAAGAATTGTTTACAAGAGGTGTTTTGATGATACTTACCTCCTCCCATTCCTCTCCGTAGACTCCTCCTAGATCCGTTTCACCTTCCTGTTCTTTCCAACATCTTTCTTTCGTTTGATATCATCTCCAGTTTGTACTGTTCATATACTCTCAAATACAGAGACATCCACTGCAGTGTGGCTGACCTACCAGGAGCCACAATCTTAAAAAAGACAGGTTCTTCCTCCCGCAGAAGTCTTTAACTGCTCACAGCTCTCAGTTAAGGGCAGGAGCCTGTGAACGCATTCCTACTCTATGCTAGAGCGCTGACAGACTTGATCTTCTGCGGACAGTCACAGCAGTGGGAAGTTCATGAGTGCAGTGGTCCTGTCATGTTCAAAAGATCCAATTTCACTTAAGCCTTCCTGACCTCCGGCTCTCACATTCTTTGTGTTCCCTCTTCCAAGATAGACCTTGAGCCTGGGGTGTGATATAGTTGTCCGATGTAAAAGCAACTTTTATTCGCCCTTTTCAATTGTTGCCTCCAAGGATTACTGCCTCTGTTTGCTAACCTAGGCCTAGTCCTGGAATCGACTAACCTCCATACAATCTAACCTAGGCCTAGAATGTTTTCAGCCTCCGAAATTTAGCGCTTAATAAGCTCACCCTTTCTTGTTCTTACTGAGCTCTCGGCTGGCTGGTTTAACTCAGCTGTTCTGGTTCAGACTCCTCTCCTAGCTGACTTACTTAATCTGGCTTTTCTCTCAACCTCTGAATTGCTCTGTTTGGCCTCAAACTGACTCTAATCTTTTCTATTCTTCTGGTTCCTTCTCATTCCCCAACTCTTTCCATCTTCACCTGTGTTCTTTCTCTACAACCTGTCTCTCTATTACTCTCCCAGTAAAACACTGTGCTCTCTCTTTCTCTCTCTCTCTCCCTTAAGTGGTTTCCTTTCCTCTCTCTTCTCATGAGAGTTGGGTGTATACTATTCTGTCAAATCTCTGATCCGTCACCTTTTCTGCCACTTATAAGACATCACTTTCAAACATGAGTGTTTCCTTTTACAAACTAGCTTTACCTTTATTGCTTGGGATTAAAGGTGTGTGCCACTATACCTGGATCTAAGCTTTTCTTTACCTGAAACTTGCTCTATACCAGGCTGGCCTTGAATTTAGATCTGCTTGCCTCTGTCTCCTGGATTAAAGGCATGTCTGTAGTCCAGCTGGATCACACAGACCTAGAAGGTCTTTGGATGTGATCTCTTGCCAGGACAGCCATGTTCTGAATTAACATTCCTCTGCTGTCCTATTTGTATCTGAGTGATCCACTTACACTTATTCTCTGCACTTTGACCAGTTGTGGAAACTCTCTTCTTTTACATTGACTTATATTCCAGAGATTTTTCTTGAGGGGACACTTTTGGGGGGCTGTGGGAAAAGCTTCAAGGCCGCTAGAACCCTTCACAATACCTATGACATAATTAATCCAACACAGCATTGTTCCTCACAGTTTTCTGTCACCATAAATGTTTACTTGATGCTAACCAAATAGTTGCAAAAAATATCTAATGAGCTGGGACTAACCAATGGACACCTGATATTTAAGAAGTGCACTGTACCAGAAGCACTGTGTCAGTGGACAAATATCAGTTACATTTGTCATTATTCCTAGAGACATTCTCATTATTAATATAAGTCCAATCCTCAATCCCTATCCAGAAAAGCAAAGAGGATGGACATCAAAAGAAGGAAAAAAAGAGGAAATGAGTCAGGAGCCTGACACAGAGGACCTCTGAAAGGCTCTGCCCTGCAGACTATCAATGCAGATGCTGAGACTTATGGCCAACCTTTGGGCAGAGTGCAGGGAATCTTATGAAAGAAGTGGGAAACAGTAAGATCTGGAGAGGACAGGAACTCCACAAGGAGAGCAACAGAACCAAAAAATCTGAGTACAGGGGTCGTTCCTGAGACTAATACTCCAACCAAGGACCATGCATGGAGATAACCTAAGACCCCTGCACAGATGTAGCCCATGGCAGTTCAATATCCAAGTGGGTTCCATTGTAATAGGAACAGGGACTGTCCCTGACATGAACTGATTGGCCTGCTCTTTAATTACCTCCCCCTGAGGGGGAAGCAGCATTACCAGGCCACAGAAGAAGACAATGCAGCCACTCCTGATGAGACCTAGGATTGACTAGGATCAGAAGGAAGGAAAAGAAGACCTCCCCTATCAGTGGACTTGGGGAGAGGCATGCATGCAGAGAGTGGAGGAAGGGAGGGATTGGGATGGGAGGAGGGAGGGAACCACAGGGGGGGATACAAAGTGAATAAAGTGTAATTAATAAAGAATTAAAAAAAAGAAAAATATATAAGTCCAATGAACACACATTTTATTAGAATTTAAAAAAGAAGTTCATATATGTGAATTCCCAGCAAATTCCTATTTTTAAAATCTCAGTAGCACTTAAAATTGTCAAAGGTTTTGCCAAAATAGAACGATAGGTCAAGAAAATTCACTATAAGTCTCTATTTTCGAAGTACAAGAATTATTCATAGCAAAACCTTACTAATTCTAGATATTACGTCTAAAAATACCCATAATTTATTCTCTACTGTAAACTTTTTCTAAACTAGGCATACTTGTTTTGTTAGGTTTTAGTTTCCATAATGCCATTACATCCCTCCCCCAGACACTGTCTGCTGTAATCTGAAACTGGATTGTGCATTATATTTGACACATTTCTTAAAGATCCTAGTTCCATGATCCTATCTGAGAATGTAAACAGGGCACTTCCATCCTCTCCTTGGCACTGAGATCCTGTAAGGGAGCCTTCTCTTACCATCTCCACAACTAATTTAGGCTGTGAATCCTTTCTGCTGGGGGCAGGGAGGGATGTTGATCCCTGAAGAAAAACAAAGACTCCAGAAGTCTCCTTCATTTTGGATAAAGGGCATGAGAAATCTGTGCGTGCTGAGTGCCTGGACAGTGCCAAGCTCCACGTGGAATGAGATGGATGAAGGGCCTATTTCTTACTCTCAGGGTGGCTTACACAGGCAAAAGTGCCCCCAAGAGCCTCCCAAAATTGTCTTCCCTGGAATATATTTTGATGAAAATCGTTTCATATCATGCAATCTCTTGTTTGTTCCTATAAAAAGCAGAGACTGAAATAATCTGTGGAGTTCTTTTTTCCTATCATTTAAATATGCTTGAACAGTCTCTTTCAGGAAATGCATTCTGGCATCTAAGCCTAAATCTCTGCTATACAACTAGAGTTTCTAGCCTGTCTTCTTAGCCTTTCTTCACTGGGGTAGAGCTATCTTGTGTAGGTTGATCCACTATTGTGTGACATGAATATCTTCTTATAAGTCACGGGTAACAGCTACCGGTTACCTGCTTCACAGTGAGTGCTGTCAGACTCCATCTCCCCCAAAAGCTTCCTGCTGAAGACCCACTGCCCAGTATGGCTCTGCTGAGAGAGGCACAGACTACAAAGAGGAAATAATGTTAAATGAGGTTGCAAGGATAGGGCTTTGGTCTGATGAGTTGCCTTCTCCATGATGAGTCGCCTTCTTCGGAGAAGGCAACTCCCCTTCCCTCTCCCGCCCCTCTCCCCTACTGTTATTTCTTTGTTCTTATCTCTCTGTAGTACATTCCCCCACACACACTCCCCCGGGAGGATCCAGCAAGAAGGAACCATTCTGGAAGCTTGGATGAGAGTCCTAACCAGAAAGCCAGACCTTCAGACCTTGGTTTAGACTTTCAGCTTCTAGGGCCATAGAAAACACTTCCCATTGCATCCCCTTCACCCTGTGATCCCCTGTTTCTGCATGAGCAGACCAATACACTGTGGAGTAGAAATGGATACCAGATCACACTGCTGCACTAAAATCAAGAGCTGAGCTCCTTCCTCATTGTTGGTTGGCCTTGGACAAACGACTACTTTCTTACAGTCCAAGTCACTTCATTTGTAAAACGAGGCTTTTAAGTTTTATAATGCCTGTCTCACAGGATTCTTTCATAGATGAAAAGAATAAGGTGTGAAATCAGTTGTTTCCCAAGTTGGCTGCTCTGTGGAATCATCTAGAACTCTCCTAAAACAGCTCGTGCCTACTTCCTATCTCCATATACTGTAAAGAGTCTTTTAAAACTGATTACAGCTTTATAGGTAACTCAAAGGCACAACGAATTTTGGAAACAATACTAGCTACAAAGTGGACATCTGATAACTGTTGGCATTCCCTTCTTGCTTTCTCTTCCACGATACAGCATCTCACAGCTTCTCAGAATATCCAAGCATCGTGCTCCACCCGCAGGCCTGTCACCTATTAGAAAGGCTGCAACTGTCTTCTGCTGCTTGGGGCAATTACCTCTCAGCTGGGCACTCCCAAGGGACACTCTGTATCCCCAGTCCCATGACCTCAAGGTGAGATTATTCTCTTGCCTAAACTCTCACTCCTTGGAGCACCTCGTCTTCAGGTCTTGACAGCTCATTAATAACTTCCATTTTCCTGCTAAGGAATCACAAAAGATAAATGCCTGCCTTTCAACCCCTAGTCCTCATTATCGCTGATTATAACATCTCCCAATTCAGGACAAGTCCTCTGCCCTGGATGTTTCCCTTCTTGACACCAAAGTGTTTCCTGCAAAGTCCGTTTGCCATTGACTTAACTTGGATTCTGGCTGTGGGTGCGGACTTCTAAATATCAGCCATGGATGGTGTCATCCTGTTTTTATGTGCTTCTAAGATCTGGCCTTCAAGTTTTAAGACAGCCTTGGTCAGTGGTTCTCAGCAGAGCTGGGGGAAAGATGTTCCAAAGAGAGACCTAGAATCTTTGCAAAGACGTTCACACACCTTCCTTGTGTTAGACTGTGGTTGAACATGTCTTGCATGTTTTGTTTTGTTTGCAACATGTGTTGCGTATTTATTTTGAAAACCTTCTTTACATCATCATCCACTATACCAGTGACTTTTTGATATTTATTTATTTTATATGTATGAGTGTTTTGTCCGGATGTATATCTTCTCATCACCTGAGTGCTGGGTGCCCTCAGGAGCCAGAAGAGGCTGTTAGATCCCCAGAACTAATGTTACCTACTGATACTTATGAGCCACCATGGGAACAGAACCCAGTTTCTCTGCAAGATCAGCAAGTACTCTTAACCTTTGAGCCACCTCTCCAATCATGTCCTTAAGAATGACCAACTTAGGTGAATACAGGTGGCTCTGTAGACAATCCTTTCTTGTCTCTGCTTGACCATTGGGGTCATTTGTGAAGCTTTTACAAAATCTAGATTCCCAGGTCCTGTCCCAAATTGTTAGATCAAAATCCTTTAAAGCAGTACGTGAAGTCTGTAATTAGGGGAAAGTAAAGGTTCTGGATGATTTTTTTGAGAGAGCCGGGGCTGAGGGCCGTTGGCATGGTGATTAAGAGTCTGAATTCTGGGCCCAAATGTGGAATAAATTTTTATAGATGTCACACCTCACCTAGCATCTCACATCTCAGGGGTACTCATAAATCATGATTAAAACTTGCCATTATTGAGCACCTATTATACGTAAGTGACGCATTGGATCTGAACACGCACTCTTTCATGCCCTTCTCACGAAAAGCAGCTACCCACGCCACGTCCAGAGAGATGGAGCCTTCCCACAGAGCAGCGGTTCTCAACCTTCCTGACGCTGCAACCCTTCGATACAGTTCACTATGTTGTAGCGACCCATAACCTTAAGGTTATTTTTGTTGCTACTTCATCACTGTAATTGCGCTACTGTTATGAATATGTAGGATGGTATTAGGTGAGCTCTGTGAAGGAGTTGTTTAACCCCCAAAGAAGTTGAGAGCCACTGCTCTAGAGGAAAACCTGGGGCCTGGGTCCTATTCCAAAGCTTTTCTCTATCTCACACCCCACCTCTCCACACATGCGTGTGAAAAGCATGGAGCTTAAGTATTATGGTCCCTGATAAGAGTACCATCACGTTCCTTCCTCTTGTCTCAAATGAACGGTCACTGTCTCTGTTGGAGACATATAAAATGAATTGCCTAGTGATATAAAAGCAGGCAAAAACAGCACCAGTTTTAGGTAGATGGTGCATGGCAACTGGGAAAGTTCAGCTGGCCCCAAGAGATACCTTCTGATTTTCAAGCTTTCAGCTCTCATTATCTTGTGGACATACATGGGGTCTCAGACCAGGACTGAGCAGGAAGGGAAGCACGAGCCTATGAAGAGCTGGGAGGAAGTGTTCTGGTGACGTGAGAAGGGACCATTCTGAGAAGGCAAGGGCTTGTGGGAAGATTGTAATGTAGAAGGAGCTGCTCACCCATCCACCCAGTGCATTTCACTCCCAGACAGTATTTCATACGACACACTAGCTGAAGATGTACTTATTGCTACTATGGATGTATATATGATATTGAGAGGGGCTTGTGCTGTGGCACATATGGGGGGGGCAGAGGACAATTCTGTAGAGTCAGTTCTCTCCTTCCTGTGTGGTTTTCATGGATAGAATGTCAGTCGTCAGCTTGCTCGAAGTGATCCAACACAAGGCATGATCCTAATGGCCACAAATAGCATTTTACAGTTCACGCATACTGATTTGCCTAAGAAAGCTGACATTTCAATTCCGGTTCCTGGAACGAACATACAGATTCTCGGGTAGACTAGTGCAGAGTTCTAACGTGTCTAGAAGGAGGTAAAGGGCATCAGATAAGGCTCCAAGCTCAATCAAAGGGGCCGCTCCAGGAGGGGAAAGACACCGCAGCCGTGATGAGCGCGAAAGACAAAAAGCTGTCAGTCACCAAAGGTCTGCGTGCGAAGCTTGAGCCCTTCTGGTCCCTGCAAACCAACAACGCGCTCTGAATATTCCACCCAGTCTTCACAACAATCATTGCTGTGACTTGGAGGTCAGAGAATCTCCTCATTTCCAGGTTTAGTTCCCTGGGGTGAGGAGTTGCAGAGGTGACAAGCTATAGTTTAGCTGCATGGTTTCTGCCTTGTGCACATTCACAGGCATATACAAGCAACATAAACATATATGTTTACTCTGTATGTATGTATATATATTTATATGCATATGCACCCACAAAAGCAAACAAAAATATACACAGGCATGTACAAACATGCGAATATGGGCATACACAAACGCACACAGCCGTGTTCAAACATACACAAACATAGACAAGCATATTCAAGCACACTTACACTCCAAGTGCACAACCTCACCGGATTCCTGCCAGCTAAATGTGCACACTACCTCCTTCGCTCAGCTCTTTTACCTTTTAACAGAAATTCAGGATGGCTTCTCTGTTGCCCAAGACTAAAATCAGTTGACGTTTGCCATGCTTGGTGGCTTCACTGGGGCATCAAGGACCATCTAATGTGAGTTAAAGGGTAAAGGACATATCTTAAGAGGGGTGGGCGTCCTTCAAAGACACAAAAAGGCAGGGGGTCCTTGCAACAAAGGACATGTCTCCCTTTTAGTTCGTTTCTGGTGCCACCAATGATCCAGAAACCAAGTCTTAATGCCTCATTTGTCCAGAAGTACATCTCCCCTTGAAGTGGTAAATGATGCCCAGTGACACAGAGAGACCTTCACAGCAAAGGTTTCGCATCATTTTACCTGTTAAAAGCCTCTTAGTTCATTTTAATTAGAAAGAAAATGGTGAGCAGTGCTCACATCGCAGAGCCTCCTTGGGTTTAAAGGAGAAGCGTTACAGCCTTGACAACAGATGGGGAGGGAGGACCGAAGCGAGGACAGAATTAAGGGTGATGCTTAGATTTACCTAACAGCAGAAGGTGTGCATCGACTGAGGTAGCATCATCACGAACAGGACAGTGGCTCCCAGGACCTTTATTCTCAGACTGAGTGGCTCTATTCCAGACAGGTCTTCTGGGTCCCTCTCTCCCCTGAGTCTCCTAATGTACGATCCAGTTTCTTAGTAGCCTAATGGCTCTTTCTCTCCAATCTATCCCCTCTGCCCTGCTGTGGCTCTCACTGTTGCTGATGTGTCTAGTAAGAGGCAATGTTTATGTGAAGGGCTGCTCAAGTTCTTTAAAAACCCTTTCCCAGATATCATCTCTCTACACAACCTTCCTCTTAACCCACAAGGCACATGCTCAGAATTGCTTTTCCTCAGGTACTAAACTCTGAAGACCTTGGCATGACTGCTTTATTTGTGCTTTTTCTAGACACGCAGTCTGCCTTCCTTATTGATGCATATTTTAGAGCCTGCATTACTTACCGGCAGAGCCTAATGCACACTGATATACATAAAGCAGCAAGCACAGGGGATGCAAGCTCAGAGCTTGTCCTGCTTCTAATGTGTGGGGTCTCTGGTCCTAGATCTGTGCGCTTTGAGCTTTCTGACAATGGGGTAAGGCCGTTAGATGCTGTCACCGGAAGGCCCCAAACAACAAGATGGTGCACCTGGTGCTGATGGGGGAATTGATGGAGAGAGGTGTGTGCTGGAGTAAATAACTCTATGTCTCGTCAGCAGTGATACTCACTGTAAGAAAGCGCTGCAGAAGCATCTCACCAGAACTGTCCTTTGCAGCCAAAAATTCTCTAGAGTTGTTCTTCCCCCCTCGTCTGTGTGCGTGTGTATCTGTATGTATGTGCACGTGCTTGTGCGCATGCACACATACATGAGGGCAGGTATGTGTGTGCCACAGCACTTGAGCAGAGGTCTTGGGAAACCTGAGATGTCAAGTCTTCACCTTTCCCCTCGAGACAGTCTTCTTATTGTTCCTCAAGGCGAAGGCCAGACTAGCTGGCTTGAGAACTTGCTGGGATTCTCCTGCACTGGAATTGCAAATACACTCTCTCACATGTGGCTTTAGACGATTCTGGGGATTCAGACTCGGGGTCTCATATTTGTGTGGCAGTCACTCTGTCTACTGAGCCATCTCTCTAGTCTGAACATTGCATTTGAAGGGATACGTTTGGTGTGCGTAAATTCTGGTAACCACCCTTGCCCTCAAAGAAAGGAAGCTTTGGACCCTCGTTCAGTTTTCCTTCTCTTAACACTGCATAGCACCAGCCAAGCCTTGGAGCAAACGCCCTGTTTTCAACTTTGGAGGCAAAGCCCTTTTAATAGAGCAGAATCCCTCTGTCAGAAGCTCCGGAGTCAGCAAAGGCAAGGCAGGAGCGTGGGCTTCCCCCTCCTGCCCTGGGCTAATGAGTTCTCCCTCCTCCTTGCTTTGCTCTAAACCTCCTGTGGCACTTTTAAAATCCAGTCTTCAGCATCCTCCTGGGCTCTTCCCCCAAGCATCATTTGGTCTCAGAGAATGCGAGCCGTTCTAATGTCAGCCCGAGGAAGCATTTCCCAAAGTGTGATTAGAGGAACACTTGCCTCAGTCGGTACTTGTGGTAAAGAGGGCCTTGTGCTCAAATATTGCTGCGTGCATTCTTCCCCCTTTGGAAAATCCCAGTGGACTGTAAAATTTCAGCACAGCAAGAGTTCTGAACAGTCTTGCACAAAGAGACAGGTTTCCTGTTTCAACCCAGAGTTTCTCAAATGTATTTGCTCATACCAGAGTTTTCGAACACTGGTTTGTGTGTCTGTGTGGCTGGCACGTGTGTACATGAACATGTGTGTGCGTGTGCACGTGTGCATGCCTGCATATTCACCTAGGTACATATATTTGGAGACTAGGGGTCAACTTGTGTAGTGTTCCCCAGGAGACGGCCACTTTGTCTTTTGAGATAGGGGCTCTCCCTGGGACCTAGAGTTTCACTAATTAGGCTCTGCTGTCTGGTCAGCGAGCTCCAAGGATCCCCCTGTCTCAACTTCTCCAGCTCTGTGATCACAAGCACGTGTGACACTACACCTGGCCCTTCACATCAGGGCTGAGGACCAAACTCAGTCCCTGGCTCCCGTGAGGTAAGTGCATTGCCCTTTAAGATGCCTCCCCAGTGCCTAAGACTTTCATTTTCACTGCAAGGGTGGAGGCGGGGAACTGACCTATGGCTAGTGAGTTAGTACTTGGAATATCTGCCAAGCCTTGCTTAGGGAGAAAGGGTCCCGCCATCATTCACAGTTAGGAGGACACAGTTTTATTTTATATTGTTTGGATTGACTGGTACCCACCTGCATCTCTAGGCATAGTGACATCAATAACAGAGAATCGGCCATACCACCGGGGTCTTTCATCAAAAGCCGGGCCCTGGCACCTCCCTCTGGAACAGTCTTTGACGAGTGCTACTGACTTATATCAGAGTCACTATTAGTGACATTCAGGGCAGGATGACCTTTCTGTTCGGGGCTGTGCCCAGGCCTCATCTGCAGGTTCCTCCAGCAGCAGGTGTATTTCATCTTCCAGCTCCCAGGCATTTGTCCTGCAGCACCTGGTGTGGAGCGATAATTCCTGCCACGGGGATGCTCCTGGTGAGCCACTTGGCAGGAGCCTGGGGCTCAGAGGCTCTCTTCACAAATCTCTAAATCAACTGGCCATGCAGATGCCGGAGCAGCAGCAGCTGTTTCTGAGGCAAAGGCCATTCATCTTCTGCCTTTTAATCTCTTGTTTGTGGGGATCCTGGAAGAGTGCAGGTCTCTGCCACCACACATGGTATGGCTGGGCGCTCACCAGGACTCATCCGGATGGTTGAATGTGCTTGATGCTCTCCGGAAGCCAACATGTGGATGGCTCGGATCTTTGATGAGCGGGGCTTAGAAGCAAGAGGATTCGATTTTAAAGAGCCCAGGATATGCCAGGGTCCTGTTCTATGCTTTCTATTGTCGGAACTCAGTGCAAACTGGGGATTTATTGTGCCAAGTCCTGTGCTAAAAATGAAGGAAGAGTTGGGGGGGAAGGGGAGTAGAGGATGCTGAAACTGACTTTCTAATACCTTGCTATTTAGAGAGGGCATAAAGTAGAGGCTTTGGCGCACCCCGGGGATTCTGACCTCCCTTGAATTGCACTAGGTAACTCTGATGAGAAAAGAAAAGGGAGACACACTTCGTAACATGGCACACCATCTCTCATGGATGGTCAGTAGGCATCACCCACTTACCGTCTCCAAAGATAAACTCTCCATCTTTGCTTCCGGCCCAGGTGTCCCAAGACCTGCTCACTTCAGCTGACAGCAACTCCCGATTCCCTTGGACAAATGCCTTTTTGTCATCCCAGGCACTGACTATTGCTAAGCCCTATTGGACTTACATCTTACACTAGCCCACACCTAATTCCTCTCAGAACCTTCACTTCTTAAACCCTGTCTAGCCCACCGTGATGTCTCACTCTGTTTTGCAACAAGACTCCTAACTGGTCTTTCTACCTTTGCTCACTTATGTCCATCTTCAACCCAGGAGCCACAGTGATTCTTACGATACTAAGAAAAACAAAAAACAAAACGAAAAAAAACAACGACTTCTGCATACAGCTCTTCTGATGTCATCCTTCCTTATAGAAGGTACAAGCTACGGCCCTTCCATCATGCACAGGGTTCTTCATGGACCATCACGCCCTGCCTCCTTCTCATTTCATTCTCTGCCACACTCCCCTCTCCTTCCGTCCTTAGAGTACTTTTGCAAACACACTGGGTGTTTGGAAAACACTGCACCTCAGGACTTTGTGCTCATCCCTTCTTCCTGGAAATCTTCCTTCTCAGGTCTCTGCGTGGTCGGTCCACCCCTACTCTTTGCCAAGTCTCTGCTTCTACCGCCCGTTCACCACCCTCATTTAATGTACCTGCTCTTACCCATCGTTGCCTCACTCTTCTAGGAGCTGTCACTCTCTGCCACAGTTTATTGCTTACTTTTATGTCTCCCCTTTCCCTCCTATCTTGGAAGTGTCTTAATGCTTGTGATTTTCTTTGTCTCTTTGATTGAGCACTCTGTGGACCTGGGACAGGTGTATGGAAGCCACCCAACAAATACTCATTAAGTAAAAAAACCAAATGATAGTGACACTTATTAAATATGTGCTAAAACATAGTATGACATAGTTATAATGTATGTTTAGATATGTTATATGTATTATGTGTTTATATCCTATATATATTCATAATTTTACTTAATAGTTACAATTTCCCTAAGAGGTGAGTATAATAATGGACTCCTTTACTGGTCTTGAGAAAATCGAAGTGTAAAGGAGTTAGTAAGTTTCATCCAGTTGGCTGAGGTCTGAGTAAGATTTTGACCTCATGCCTATTCTACTCTTCCCAATTTGAATCATCAGATAACACTAGGCTCATGGGGGCTCAATGGGAAGAGATGTGAATTGAGGGGGGAATCTATGAGAGATTCACCCAGGAGCTAGAATTTGACATGAGTTCTAGCAGCAGCGACAGTCTCTGTTAAGAGAAAGAAGAAGAGCATTCCAAAGACAGAAGGCAAAAGAGGTTTGGATACAGAACAACTCAAAATGCTTATTGAGGAGTGACTTGGGCCTGTAACCTCAGTTCTCCTGGCTGCAACAATCTGGTCCAAAGCCTCATCTTGGGGAATCCTCGTTCCTAGCAGAACTGGGGTACCAAGTCACCCCAGGTAGCAAATGGATCAGCTAAGAGAACACAGTGTCTGTTTATACTGTGGAGTAGGCACTGACAGTTCAGAGGAAAAGGCATTTTGAGTCAGGAGACAGCGGTTTTTAAGAAGGGGATAAAGTACAGACATATGGACAGGAAACATTGTAGTGCACTATCGGCGATGGGCTGCCTGTGGACGCCGGGATAGCTGGTGGGAGAAGGAAGCAGTCAGGTCGGACTTATCTGTCCATGAACCTCGGACGTGGCTGCTGTCCGTGAGAGTCAGCCCCTCGAGGTGGCTCTTCTGGTCTATCCTCCAGCACTGGCTCCTGGGAAAGCACGGTGGTGAGTCTTCCTCCAGACCTCCCTGCCTGGGGGTAGGACTAGGCTAGGAAAAGCCCTGGTCTGGGCTTCAGTCACGTTCTCCTGGCTTCTGTCACCCCTGGCTTCACTTTCCTCAAGAAGAACTGCAAACTGCTTTTCCCTAGAGCCACGGGGCTTGAGGTCAAGGTCTTCAGCACATCCTGGGTGCACCCGCCTTAGCACTTTGTGTCATCTTTTTAGAACTTACACACTATAATTCAGAGGAGGGCCTTATTTGAAGAAACTGAGTGCCAACTTCGCATGCATTCAAATAACTAAGAAAGAAGCACTGGGGGTTCCGGCGAGTGTTCCGGAATCTGGGCAGCGGCGACAGTTATCTGCAGAGAGTGTACTGAGAGCAACAATGCTTGGCTCCACACACCCATAAGCTGCGGACACCGCCTTCCTCGCTGTGGCACACTTGACAGCAAGTACAACAGTCTGACCATCAGAGGTCCTCAGCACTTCATGAACGGAGCAGGAGGGAAGCCAGCCTCCAGCCACTGCTTCCACAGCGAGAAGCAGCAGTGTGCTCAGGGAGACGTGTCTGTCACCACGCATACACACACAGACAGGCTGCACATATACCACACACACACCACACATACACATAGACACGGGCATAACAACACACAACAAACACACACATTATATATATATATATATATATATATATATATATATATATATATATAT
>NW_026596057.1:2709084-2728927 GCF_907164565.1 Psammomys obesus | reverse complement strand
TATATATATATATATATATATATATATATATATATATATATATATATATATATACATACCACGCAAACCACATACAACACAACATTCAACACATACCACACTCACACACACCACACGTGTACACACAGCACACACTCATACATATATACATACACACCTACATTTACACAGCACGCACATCCCACACCCCACATACATACAAACCACACATACATATACACACCACACACACGCACAAATGTCTACGCACACCACACACATACACCAGAACACACATACACCACATACACATAGCACGCAGAACACACGCCCCCCCCACACCACATACCATAGGACTCACACTACATACATCATACACACACATAGAGCACAGTACACACACTGTACACACCGTCTGCATACCACACACATAACCACATACGCACACATACATCACACACACACACACACACACATTTGTGGATGCACACAGAATACCTATGGATGCCACACCCAAATGTGTACACGCACTACACACAAATACATATTACAAACCACACAGCTTTTCTTTCTTTCTTTCTTTCTTTCTTTCTTTCTTTCTTTCTTTCTTTCTTTCTTTCTTTCTTTCCTTCCTTCCTTCCTTCCTTCCTTCCTTTTTTCTTTCCTTCTTTCCTTCCTTTCTTCCTTCCTTCCTTCTTTCCTCCTTCCTTCCTTCCTTCTTTCCTTCCTTCCTTCCTTCCTTCCTTCCTTCCTTCCTTCCTTCTTTCCTTCTTTCCTCCTTCCTTCTTTCTTTCCTTCTTTCCTTTCTTCCTTCCTTCTTTCTTTCTTCTTTCCTTCCTTCCTACCTTCCTTCCTTCCTTCCTTCTTTCTTTCCTTCTTTCCTTCCTTCCTTCCTTCCTTCCTTCCTTCCTTCCTTTCTTTCTTTCTTTCTTTCTTTCTTTCTTTCTTTCTTTCTTTCTTTCTTTCTTTCTTTCTTTCTTTCTTTTTGTCTGTTTGTTTGGTTTGGTTTTGGTTTTAGAGACAGGGTTTCTCTGTGTAGCCTTGGCTGTCCTGGACTTGCTTTTTAGACCAGGCTGGCCTCGAACTCACAGCAATCCTCCTGCCTCTGCCTCCCAAGTGCTGGGATCACAGGCGAGCATCGCCGCGCCCGGCCCACACAGTTTTTTTTTTTTTTTTTAAACCTCCACAATGCATAAACAAGTCTTTCTTGAAAGACAAATTCCACGAGAGTCTCTGACTTCAGCGCTTGGAAACAGGATTCGTTTCCGTTTTCTACAGGAACAAAGCCAGTAAAGGCCAGAAGTCAGGCGGCCAGAGCTCAGCCCGCGTCACACCACCTCGGGTGCAGCTTCTAGCAGAACGGGAGACGGTGCGGGCACAGGGGCAGCGCCAGCACGTTTCTCCAGCACAACGGGCACAGGCCTCCATCAGCGTGCATGGCTAACGGCTCCGCTCTCTGCCCCTCTTCACTTGGCTGTTGCTGGTTTGGATTGGGGTGGAGCGAGGTTCAGTCTGCACGCATCCGCTATTCCCTGGGTGAACTGGATGACCTGCGTCACTTCCGAACTTTACTCACTGACAGTAGGGGGAACTCCTTCCCTGGAGACTTCAAGCTTCCCGCTCTAACTGCGAGAACACAGAGCATCCTACCCTGGGAGGGGCCGATGCCTGCTGCGGACGTTTTGCTCTTTGTTCTCCCACTGCCTCAGTTTCCTTCTCTCCTGCTCACTCACTTTACTCCTCAGCCTTCACTCGAGCAGGTAAACTGATGCCCGCTTTCACCCTTCATGGATTTGTGGGGTCTGTGCCTCTCAGAACCACTCCCCTAAACTTAACTAGATTTAAAAGTTCAATCTATCGCTTACTCATAGGTGGCTTGGTCATTATTTTCAACCTGACCAGTACAGGGGGAAAAAATCTTTTAGGATGTAACTATTTTTACAAATCTCACAAGTCCTCTTGGGCACCAAGTGGAAAAAAAAAATCACTTGGTGAGGTAAGTATAAATTAACCAAAACACCGAGATTAAATTCCTTCAGAAACACTCTCGGGTGCAGACATGAAGGGAAAAGCAGTTGCAAGATGTCTCTGGTTTTGCAAACCTGCACGGGGGCTGGCTTTTCTCAAGGATGCCTGCTGAGGGAAGCCTTCACTGGCTCAGCCCCACCTCCGGGGTGTCCCTGAAGCCATGGGGTGACTTACGCTCCAGGTGGAGCAGCAGAGATGATTTGATGGAAGGGACTTTCATTGCAACCATTCTCCCAGCAAAGCTCCTCTCTGGGGACTGCAGACTGGCACCTTTCACCATTGTTAAATTCACTTAAGATAAAAGCGACACCAGGCGAACGACAAGGGAAGAGCCATTAAGGGCTGAGTGTAAGCCTTGACTGACAGGCAGGCTCTCCGAGATGCTTAGCTGCCAGCCTAGCTCCAGCAGAAATCACTAACCGGGGTGCTGTCCCTGGCCAGTGCTTGACAAACAGGCAGGGCCCACGCCAATCCTCCATCCTTTGTTCCCACGGACTCAGCGTCTGGGAACAGCCACCCAGTGACATCAGCTTTAACCACCCGGGGAGAGGGGAGCCCTGCCTGCCAAATGAGACCCTGTCCTCTGCCTGCTTTCAGGTCAGTGCCTGCAGGTAGCGAGCCATGGGCCATGGAGCTGTGATTCTCTCACGGTGTAGCTGGGAAAGACAGAGAGGAGATTGGACTCAGCAAAGCACAGAGAACGCATCGACTGTCAGGTCTGTCTCTTGGCCTGTTTTCCCCTGTGAGTACAGAACCGTGTTGACTGCCATGTCTTTTCTTGGGACTGCGCACAAGATCATCTTTTGGACCCTCTGCTGAGATATGCCACCATACAATCTGGCAAATGCAGGTGCCCTGCAACAAGGGGCTTTGGCAAACAAACTGCTAAAGCGTTTTTGAAAAATCCTCCTCCTCCTCCTCACCATCATCATCATCATCATCATCATCAATCACAAGGTTTCACCATGTAGCCCAGGTTAACCTGGAACTTGTGATGTTCATGCTTCCATCTTCAGAGTCCTGGCACACATCAACACGCCTTACAATTCTGGGAAAACTTTTCACGGTAGCTTCTACCATTGGAAGTTTCTGGAAAATATACAAATAGAAACCCACAAAGAAAATTGCCATCACACAGCAAGTCCACAGTTGAAATACACAATCGCTCCTAAGTGCAGTGTCTCTTAAGGCTTGTTGATTCCTTCTCGGGCTCTGCCACGTCTTCTCTGTGTGACCTGGAGAGAGTTGCTTAACGTCTTTGTGCTTTCATGTCTGCATCTTTAAAACCCAGTACAGGACATCCTTCCTGGAGTTGTTGGGAAGTTTAAATGAGTTTGAAATGTAAACCCCAGGCTGGAGGATAGCTCACTCACTAGACTGTTTGCTGAAGCAAGACTCATGTGTGGGGTAGGGGAGTTAGGGATGATGACATTCATGTGCTTGTAACCCCAACACTGGAGACACGTCTAGGTGGCTTGCTGGCCACCAACAATAGCCAACTTAATTGAAGAATAAGGTGGATGATGGACAACACCTGAGGAACAGCACCAAATGTTGACTGATGACCTAGACAGGCTTGAGCACGTGCACACACCCATATAGATACACACACACACACACACACACACACACACACACGAAGCCAAGCACACCGTAAATAATAAATATGTAAGTACTGTTGTGCACCAATTTCCACCCTTCCTCTGGCTGTAATTGCAGTTTCAATAACACGGCTTCTCTGGTGTATTTTGGGCTGGGGATGATCTATTTAACCGTGCTTGGTGATGCTTTCCACTGCCACATCTACCTCGGAGCTCTATTGCCTGTAGTTAGTGAGCATACACTACAATCCTTTGCTCTCAGTCGCAAAGGATTCTGAAACCCCGACAGGTGATAAGGTTGAAATCCCCACAACAGATGTGAGTGCACAACTTGAGACAGAGTCTTTTCCAGTGGCTCATCCTGGATCCCGTTCCAGGTGTGTCCTGTGGGAGCCCTGAAATGTTGGTGTGTCTTATATAAATAAACAGAAACACAGCCCCCCTCCACTCCAGATGCTTCATCACTTCCTGCCTCTAGCCATGGCATGGTACCTTTAAGAGCATAAGTAACCCGCATTGGTGCCACTCTGGGTGGAGCTGGGGAGCATAGGCTAGACTAATGTCAATCTCGGATGCAACTGTCATGAAGGTTCTGAAGTGTACACTTGGTGACAGTCTTTTACCACCAACAATTACTCAGTTTCTCTTCCTAAAGTCTCTCCCAGAGTCAAATAAATAAATAAATTTGAGCTGGGTCTTGCCATGCCATCAAAATCACCCCTTCTCCATCATTTTGGTGGTCTCCGTCATCAAAATATCTCTATCTTCCTTCAACCAAGAACAGGTAAATGTAATGTTTATTGTTTGATCTTACAGGTTGCTAAAGTATAGCAGCATTATTTATAACTCATACAGAAACACAACTTTGAAAACCCATATTATGATTCTACCATCTGCTCCAAGTCTTAAATCCCTCAATAAGCAAAGAAGCACGGATATAGTCAGAGGTCATTCAGCTGTCTTCCACATCTCAGCTTTATTGACTGCAGAGAATTCTATTTTATGTTAGATAATATTTTGGAACTCTTCCCTCTTCTTTTAGAAAATGAGGTTCTTCCTTCATATTGAAAACTTAGTACCACTCTTCTGCCTTGTTCAGCAGCTACCCACACTTATTTAGTTATTTTCTTAGCATAATTTCCTAGAATCTTTTTGATACAGGAAGACTTTGTGAATTGCAAGGGGTCACACTGCATTATACCCAACACAAGTTGAAAATATTATAAGTAAAGAATGTTCCCTTAAATGCATTAACCTACCAAAGGCACCAGCTGTGCAGAAGGGATAATTTTTCTATCAGATAAAGTATTAAAAGATAAGAAAACTTTTGGGGTAAAGCAAAGGCTTGTTTGTTTGCTTGCAAGCTCTATAGACTCCATGAATAGAGAGGGGTCCAAAAGCTGGGAGACATATTCTCTGAAGGCATTTGGGTTTATATTACAATTGAAGTATCCCTCCCTGTGATCCCTTCCTCCTTTTTTCCCCCTGGCCTAAAGGTGTCTATGTGAGTCTAATCCTAGCCACAGACATGGAAACAATTGCAATAGAACCCCTCCCCTGCCTTGCAGGAGCACAGAAGTGCAGCAATGGGGTCCCTCACCTTGGTGCATAGGCACAGAAACAGGTGTTGGCTGACTTGGGGTTAGGCTTTGACCCTCAACCCTCTCTTTCCTTGCTGTATAACCAAGAAAAGAAAAACATTGTAGGAAAGGAAAATGATGCAGGAAAGGGAAATGACCTACTTTGCAGGAAAATAGAAATTTGTTGCTGGATAAGCCATGCATCAAAAACAAACAAACAAACAAACAAAAACAAAACAAATGGGGTCATTGTATCCCCACTTCTCTCATCCTTGGGCCCACAGTCCCACAAACATTCCAGATTAGTAGCACAATGTACTGTAAGGCCTCAGTGATTTCCTCTGCTGTGCTCATGACTGATGGGAGCTATGGTACTCTGCAGGCCAGCTTCAGCCATTTTACATTTAAAGATTGTTAATGTAGATCCATCAGAAATCAGGGAATGTTTTGTTGTTGTTGTTGTTTTGATAATTGTTTTTTTTTTAATCATAGATGAAAAGCATGGTGGCTGATTTTATGTATCATCTTAAGTAGATCATGATAGTTGACCAAACATTATCATAGGTTTGTCCACGAAGACGTTTCCAGACGAAATTAGAATTTGTATGGGTAGATTGTGTAGAGCAGAAGGGGTAGGGGCTGAATAGGACAAGAGACTAGAGGAAAGTTGAAGATGATCTGTCCTCTTGTGAGTTGGGACATTTATGGTCTTCGTTTCTCATCTTCAGTCTAGGCTCAGCTCTGTACTGCTGCCTTCCTGGTTCCCGTGATTATACAAGCAGATGAAAGATCATGGGACTTCTCAGTGATTATGGGAAGCCAACATGTTACAATGCACTTATTATTTCCACCTATCTCCAGTCTATCAGCTTCCTCTGGAGAAGGTAATGCTACTGGTTCGAGAGTTTTTTCTTCAAAAGCCGTGTCTACCAATAGACAGAAAAAAAAAAAAAGTCAATGTCTGAGATGGCTTGGGGAGTGAGTAATTCAGTTACTAGAATGTTCTGCTTAGCTGAGAATTTCCATCTGCTAACATCACATATGGAATAAACACATTATCGCTTAACACTAAATTACACAGAACATAATCCCATCTTCCTTTGAGGATTTCAGAGGCACGCACAGTACTTCAGGGTCATTATCATAATCCCACTTCTCAATGCAGAGCTTCAGAAGATGTGTAGGGAAGCCCTTTGTAAGAGGCAAAGAATTATGAGCATGTAGAGCCTCATTAGCCAGATGCATCAAGACATAACATGTCCAGAAAGATCCTTTTCTGGACAGTATGTGAAAATAACTCATTTATATGTCATTTACCTCTTCCTCATGAGAGCAAAATCAAGAATATTAAGCTGTGCGTGGTAGCACACACCTTTTATCCCTACACTAGGGAAGCAGAGGCAGGAGGATCTCTGAGTTTGAGGCCAGCCTGGTCTAAAAACTGAGTTTGGGACAGCCAGAGGTACACAGAGAAACCCTGTCTCAAAACACCAAGAGCAACAACAGCAATGACAACAACAAAGATATGCCAGAGTCCCTGGCTCCACTTTTGAAGGAATTCCTAGTGAATATATTTTACTCTAATTTTAGCGTCAAGATAGTGTTCAGCTCTGAAATCTTTCAATATGTAGCAGTGATTAAAACAAAGTCAGCGGTAGCAGAGAAGCATTGCAGTGAGGGAAACGTCTTCTGCTTCTATGAATTCAGCCATCAAGGAGCCTGGCCCAGCACTGCTCCTGAGGGGCCTCTTGGGAAAGTCAATTACAAACATGTTTTTCTCATGGATGATGAAAAGGCAGTAGTTTCTAAAATACCTTTAAGGTCTAAAATTTCTATGTTTTTTTGTGCCTTGGCCCCCTTCTTTTGAAATTATGTTCTCTCATTTTCTTGAAAAGTTCTTGAGCTAAAAAGAAACTATGTTTCTGAAGTACAATGATGCTGAGTGGGACTTTTCTCAGTGTCCTGGGAGGTTAGCCATGTTGAGAACAAGGAGTGAGAAGTATCTCCAAAGCCTCCTGCTGAACATACTGAAAGATGGAAACATCAGTCTAAACCCTCAACTTCATCAGTATCCCCGGAAATGAGTACACAACAGCTTTGGATCATCACATTGGCTTACATCAAGAGTGATGATTAATGCAGAAACTCCCAAGAGGTCAAACTGCAGAGACTGTGACTGTGGAGTGCTGGGTCATGAATGGGACATCTGTGTCACACCCCTCCCCCCAAAACTCTGGGACCATCTTGGAAGACAGGGCAGAAAAACTGTAAGAGCCAGAGGTCAGGAAGAGCAAGAGAAACACTGTCTTCTGGAACTGACAGGACCACCTCATTCATGAACTCACAGAAGCTGTGGTTGCCTGCTGAAGACCCAAAGAACATCAGCTGATCAGTATCCCAGCATGGGAAAAGGGGGATAGGGAAGCTTAAGACCTTTTGGAATGCATATGTCTATGTAAAATTCTCAAAGAATTAGTAAAAGAGCTTATGTACTCTAAAAGATCTTTGGACTGGAAGTGGGGGGACTATTCTATCAGTTACCCTTCCCTAAATCAAATCAGCCCCCTGATTTGATTCTTGAAAACAAAGATTGATGAGGTTGATGGTTCCTGATAGAAAGGCATTTCACTACCCAGTTGGAATTTAGTGTATGTGATGCTGTGGATGGGAATCAGGGTTGAGGAAGGGAGATAGAACATAACAATTTGGGGAGAGGAGTCTTTGAGGACTCACATGAAATTGATTGCTCTTGCCTGCTTTCCCTAGAACTGGGCCTGGAGACCAGCTGGGGCCAGGCCCAGTGGTAGAGTGAAGAGACAGAAAAAACAGTTGCAGTCACCCCTGATAACACTTTGGTCTGGCAAGGGTTAATGTTATTCCTGTAGATGGTGGGACCTTTGGGAAGTCCCTGGGCTGAGGCCACCATCCACAAAGGGCTGTATCAGGGCAGCAGTTTGTCAGAAGATGAGCTATGAGGTGAAATACCCAGACAGCCAATGGGGAGTAGAGTGGTACCAATCACCCAAACGTCTTCTCTTCATTCTGTCCTTCTCCCTGTGTTTGGACCTCGGGGTATCCAGAAACAAAAGCAAAAGGTCGTTGACTGAAAGAGCACTGGACTGTCCTCT
Source organism: Psammomys obesus (assembly GCF_907164565.1). NCBI lineage: Eukaryota > Metazoa > Chordata > Mammalia > Rodentia > Muridae > Psammomys > Psammomys obesus. The sequence continues at coordinate 2,720,611 of NW_026596057.1, read as the reverse complement.
ATAGGTGCTTGCTATTTTGTCTGTGTGCTTTATAGCAGAGGAAACAGAGGCAGAGCCTTTGGAATTTTTAGCACATACCTGATGGATCTATCATATATGCTATCAGATTCCCCCTCATGGTTTTGTACATTTCATTTTCTCTGGTCTTCAGTTTCACAGTAAAATGTTGTTCTATTTACATAGCAGCAACAAAATGAGTAAATATCACTTCTTCATTAGATACAGAGATGTTCCTCTTTCTCTGTGAGCTCGGCATGTGAGGACCCAACAAATTGAGAGAACAAGCATTTGGGACAACATTCCACCTGCACTGAACACTTTTTGTGATCCCATTCTCTGAACAACATGGCATAACAGCAATTTACTCAGCATTTTATGTTATATTAGGTACTCCAAAGTCTAGCCTGGGAGACTGCTCAGTGGTTCAATCTATGGTTTTGCAAACAAGAGTACCACAGTTCAGATTCTCAGAAAGCATAGAAATGCTGGGTGGGAATGATAGCTTATGTATAATTCCAGCATTAGAGAGCAGAGACAGGAGGTACCAGGACCCAGCTGTATTGGTGAGGGCTGGATTTAACTGAGAAAGTCTGCCTCAAAAGAATATGATGGATAAGCAAGCTAGAAAGATTCTGAGAATCAACCATGGGCCTTCCCATGCATGTGAGCACACACGCACCAGCACACGCATGCACTCGCACACACGTAAACATACATGCATGTGCAGCACACAAATAACATATCTGTGTAAAAAGAAAACAACTATATTATGGCATTTTGGGTAAGATACTCCACCATCTGTGGATTTGGGTCTCCTCAGCACAACCTGGTCCCCTCCCCCGAAAGACGACTTTATGTACAAAGTGCAGTTGATGACAAGGTGATGAGAAGAACCTAACTTTAAAATGTAACCTATTTTAACCATGGAATTGTTACTTTGAAGAAATTTCTTCCTTAGATACATAAGGGATTAACAAACAAAAAAGGATATTCTCTAGATAAACTATGTAAGGAGGAATGCATACTTAAAAAAGAAAAAGAAAACTGACTTGATAAAATTTTGTTGCTGGAAATTTATGGCCTTTGAAGACAAGACAGACCCGAATTAAATTCCCAGGTCTCTCCCAGTTGTTACCTGGGACAAATGCTTCCTAAGAAGGCATGGGATTACCCAGAGCCAAACCCCCCAGAGTGGCTAACAGACAGTAAGTTCCTGACTTATCTGATTTGCAGTATTCTTATTACATATAGTTTAAAATATATATGTAAAAAATGCATATCCATTTTACTTAATTGTGTTTTAATAATCATAAATATAATTCTGTGTACATTAAAGAGGAGTATAAATTATGTTACTGTCTTCAAGCCCAGTATCCTAAAATATCCATTATTAACATTTTGGGGGAGTGTTTTTTTGTAGAGGACACTCTTCGTATTTTCTCTTCCCTTGGACGGCATGTTTTACACAATACTCTGAAAATTGCTTTTGCTTCGTTTGAGGCAACTTTCGTTGCCAGAATGGGTGTGGTGAGTGGCGCAAGGGGAGCTTAATAATGTATTGTCAATTTAGTTTCTCAGGCAAAAACTCTGGTCCCTTGAATAATTTCTTTCCCTCTGGGCATTTGGCTTTGCAAGTGGGATGAGAGAGAGCTACTTGCTGGACTGGGGACTGTTCATAATGTCACCTTGAGAGTTCTTCCTATTCAGAACAAATGCACTGTCTGGGTCAGTAGAAAGCCACATGTCAAAAACTGTCAGCCTCTCTCCCCCATCACTCCTTATTACTTAAGGGTGTTGGCCAAGATCCCAATGTCTTTATCTCCCAGAGGCTGGATGCCCAGCCAGCTTTGCTTCCTCCTTCTCTTTCTGTCTCCAAAGCTGTCCTTCTTTGCTGTTATCTTTTAGGAAAGTGTTGTTTGGTGAGTTTCAGAAGTGTCTGTCTCAGCAAAAAATTTTAGAAGCCTGAATTATAATATTGATGACATCAGAATCAATGAGACAGAAAAAAAATCTATATCTGCATTTTGCTTTGGAGCAGAATACAATGAGGATTTGGTCATGGAAGGTGGAGTGGAATATTCCAAAGATTATCAAAAGCCACCACCGCCTTTGTTTTTCTGCACATATAAGGACCTAATGTTTGTTGAAATGAGGTCTTCTGGTTTCTTGTTTTAGAATAATAATGACAAAAACATTATGAATGCTTCTGGTGTACCAAATTCTATTTGGAGCATCTCCTACACGTTTAATCTTGATCTTTACAACAATCATTTCTGGGTGAAGAAAAATCATGTTCATGAATGTTAAGTGACTTTTGCAAAGCAAAAAGGTGGTGAAAGTTGAATTTGAACCTAGAAACATCTTCCTCTGGATCCTGTATTCTAATCTAATTTCAGTTTTATCAAGTAAGAGAAAATGTCCTGATCTAATAATTTCATACAGGGAGACTAAAATCATTCTGGGCTTCCCAAATCTTTAGGCTAGGGGTATAGTGAGAACTTTCTTCCAGAACATGGTTGGGCAAACATGGTGCATAAGGACACTGGTGTAGTCAACATATCTCATACATTGAGGCAATCAGTATAAAGGCAATACTGTGTTTTATATGATAAAAAAAAAACATGTGTGGTGGTTTGAGTAAGAAATGGAGCCATGGGCTTTCTTGGTGCCCAGCAGGTCTTGCTGCCTGGGAGGTTATGGAGCCATCAGGAGGTGGAGCCTTGCCGGAGGTGGAGCTTTGCCGGAGGTGAATTGTCCCAGGGATAGGCTTCAGGGGTTTATAACCTCTCTCCACTTCCTCTTCTCTTTCTCTCTGCTTCCTGTGGGGATGAAAATGTGATCAGTCTACTTCATTCTTCTGCCACCTTGTGTGTCTCTTGCCCTAATGGATTCTGCCCTTCTGGAACTGTCAGCCAGAGTAAACCCTTTTTCTCTAAGTTGATTTTGGTTAGGGTATTTTCTGACAGCAACAGAAAGGTAACTAATACATCATCTTAGCATCATTCTCTGCTTAGTTTCATGGAAATTGAACATCTATTCAAAATTTGGCATTAGAAAACTTCAAATACTCCAAAGTAAAAGAGACTTGAGAAGTCTTTACTGTTTATTTTATTTTTCTCTCCTTGGCTCCTTGATTCCAAATCTCTACTCCACTTCTTTGAAATGTGTCACAGATCATCTGTTTGTAACTCACTAGCAATGGGGATTTCTACTTAACATGACAGAGATGAGGAGACAGACATGTAAATGCACAACTACAGTAAAATGTTCACACTGCTGTAAAGGTGCTATGTGCCAGTTAACTATGGGAGTGTGGAAGAGGGGCCTGATTTGGCAGGAGAGGACATTTAACTAGATACAGGAGAAAATGACATTTGGTTTTCTCTTGAATGAAAGACATAAGTCTAACAGTTAAGGAAATAGCATGGAAGTAGAAAGAAGAGGGGGGAAAGTTCAAATCTCTGGCAAGCATTTAGAATATGTGACAGGTGTCTTCATGTATCTAGGGTAGGGGTAGGGGATATTGATAAAAAGGTCAAATCCAAGGCTGGCGATGTATATTACTGATGAGGACTTTAAATTTTATCTCTAAGAGAAAGAGAGTCATTGAAGGATTTTCAGGGTCTGATAGGAGATGGTGAGGAGGGACCCATTAGTGAAGTCACACAGAAATTGATACCATTACTATTTATCAGTTTCAGTTACTAGAATTTGTTGAAAACTTAGATGTGGTATTGATATAGCTTGGATCAAGCTATGTAGAGGATCAAGCCCTGATTGATCCCTGGTGTTGAACATTGGCATCCTGTGCATGGGGTAGAGGATGGAGGAAAGAAGAGAAGGTTTGGTCCCATCACTGGAAAATTCTAGTTGTAAAATCTCAGCACTTGGGAAGCATAGGCTGGCAGATGGATCTGTGTGCTTTTTAGGAAAGCCTTTTCTACATATTTGGGTTCCAGGCCACCCATAGCTCCATAGTGAGGCCTTGTAAAAAAAAAAAAATCTTGAATTGAGTTTCAATCCTTCATTTTGAGCCTAATCATCTTACCTCCATCATTGCTCCAGCACTAGATTGTAACTGTGATAAATTTTAGGTAGATAAAAATATACTGATATACTGTTTATTATACCAAGTGTCTGTTCTCTCTCTTTCTCTCTCTCTGTCTGTCATTTCTCTCTCTCCCTTTCCCTCTTACTCTTCATTTCCCCTTCCTACTATGTTTGCCCTTGGAGCTCCTAACATTACAAAATGACAAGCTTTCTTTCCTATGGTATATTTAGCACATGAAGATAGTCTGAATGTCAGAAATTTTATAAGCAATAAATAAATAAAATTCAGCAAGTACACGTACTGAAAGGAACCAGATGAATTGTGAAAAACTAAGTGAGCCCCAGCCCTCTATTTCTCATATCCCCCGGTCTTTTCATTGCTGTGCGTTATACTTTTTGCCATTCATTGCAGCATAATGACAAGAAGGCTGGCTGCAGCTCTGTTCCCATCACAATACTCCCTGCTTCACAAAAGCCCTTGGGATAAGAGAATCAAATATAGAATTTGCTGAAGGGCACAAATATTGGCAGTATTCAGCTATCCAAATCCTAATGACATTTGGTGAAATGTGGAATGTCAAAGATGCCATTCACCTTTAGCAAGAATTGTTAGTGCCTTTTCCATTTTCTGTCCTTTTTTTTTGTTGTTTTCAAATGGAGCTCATAATTTGGCTTGGTCAGTTACTAACTTTCACTAAAGAAAGAGACAGGGGAGATGAAGTGGCTTTGTGCAGATTACATGGCTTGGCAAGGTGATGACAATTACTGTCTCTGCCAACATAGTTCTTGCATGTCTTCCACTTCCTGTAAACACTGGAATTTCCCAAGATCCTTTGCAGCTGGGGCAGGGGTGGCAAGCAGGAGCAATGGCTGCAATTGCAGGGGACCCTAGCCTTCCTCCTGCTATTTAGGGTATGACAACATCCACAACTGTTGCCTTAGACCTGGCTGCTCAACAATTGGCATAGCTACCAACCAAGGTAACAGCTAACCTCAAAATGGCGACAGGTAATCATGCTATGGCCAACGAGGAAAACCACATATTCATGTATTAGCACAGTAATTCTAAGTATGGGCTAAGGTAATGGGTCACAGGAAAACCAAATGTATGATTTAAGCTTTAAGTAATCTCTAAACGTTTCCAAACCTCTTTGTCAAGGAAGTCTTCCTGTGGACTGTTGGAAAGCTAGGCCAGGAAACCAGGCCTTAAGTCGATAAAGCTTCAAGCAATATCCAGGCACCTACCAGCTGGGGCCCACGTCAGCTTGTTTGGAGTCAGACTTTAATCAAGCTTCATTTTCTATCCAGCATCTCTGTTACTCCTGTTATGTCGTCTAAAGTCCCACTCCCCTACCTCTGTCACATAGCATAGGTCACATGAACAGAGTCCATTTCGTTACAGTGCAGGGCCTCATCTTTCAGGAGTGCTGGTATCTCAGTCTGTCCCTTAGGCATGAAACTCTCTGCTCCAGTGTCCTGCTGCTAGGTTGGTAGGACTCTCCTTACCATCCTCTTAATGTGTTAAAGAATCCTGCAGAAACTTCTCCATACTTCAATCAGCACCTTAATTCTTTTGTTTGTGAGTTTCTCTGTGTAGCCCTGGCTGTCCTGGACTCCCTTTGTAGACCAGGATGGCCTCGAACTCACAGAGATCCTCCTGTCTCTGCCTCTCTGAATGCTGGGATTACAGGCATATGCCACTGTGCTTGGCTTGAGTCCTAATTCTTTATACAATCAGAATATTGCTTTCAACATCTATTGAAGTTAACTATTTATAAACAAAATAAAACAAACAAACAAAAAACCCAGCCTGTACTACCACCTAAGAAATCTGCAACAGACTCCATCCAAATACTATTCAAACACTACTACCCCTGCTTAGCTCCTGAAATCAGATGAGATCTGTCGCTTTTGAGGGAACAGTTAGGAGAATGAGCGCAGAAAGAAATAAGGGTGGAGATCTGATCTGGGGAGAGCAGGAATGGGAGGACAGAATGCCTACAGAGAAAAGAGAAACTGTGGGTGAGTCCATCTCTGTGACAAGCTGAAGACCTTAAGCTGAAGACCTAAGTCAGAACAGGCCTTTGGGAGGATATGAGGGGACTCTGGCTGAGACTCCTAGTAGCAAGGGCCATGGAGACTGAAGAGGACAGCCTCTAACTAGATAAGACTCTTAGTGGAGGGAGGGGAACACCAACCCACCCACAAAAACTTTGATCCAAAACTTACCGTGCCTACAAGACCTATAGGGACAAAGATAGAACAGATAGAGGGGACAGTGAGGGAACATCCAACCAATGCCTGGCTCAACCCAAGACCCACCCCTTGGAAGAGAGCCAATACTCTGCTATGCTTGCAGACAGGAGCCTATCAGAGTTGGTCTCTGAAAGGTTCCACCCAGCAATGGCTCCAAACAGTTACTTGGAGTCACAGCCAAACACTGGACAAAGCTGGGAGTCTAGTGAAAAAGTGAGGGGAAGGATGAAGGGACCTAGAGGTGACAAGAGCTCCACAAGAAGACCAGCAGAGCCAACTAACCAGACAGGCCTGGGGAGCCTGAAGCATCAACTAAGGACCATGCATGGACTGGACCTATTTCCTCCACATATATGTAACCAGTCTTGGCTCACTGGTAAGGAGAGCGGGGCCTGTCTCCGACATGGACTCTGGTGCCTGCTTTTTGATCACTTCCCCCTGACAGGACTGCTCTGCCAGGCCACAGAAGAAAAGGACAAACTCAGTCCTCATGTGAGTAGATGAACTAGGGTGGGTAGATGAGGGGGAAGGTGCTTCTCTTTTCTGAGGAATAAAGGCAGGGTTGGGGAAAGAAGGGAGCCTGGGAGAAGAGGAGGGAGGGACTGGACTGGAATGTAAAATGCATAAGTAAATAAATTAATTTTAAAAATCTGTAACAGATTTTCAAAAATAGACACAGACATAAGAAGCAAACGTGTTCAAGGTGATGTCCTGTTTACAATAGAACCGAATAGAAGATCCAGAAATAAACCCACACACCTATGGATAGCTGATTTTTGACAAAGAAGCCGAAACTATTTAATGGAAAAAAGACAGCATCTTCAAGAAATGGTGCCGGTCTAACTGGATCTCTACATGCAGAAAAATGCAAATAGATCCATATTTATTACAATGCACAAAACTAAAGTCCAAGTGGATCAAAGACCTCCACATAAAACCAGACACACTAAATCGGTTAGAAGAAAAAATGGGGAAGAGCCTAGAACTCATTGGCACAGGAGACAACTTCCTGAAGAGAACACCAACAAACAGCACAGACTCTAAGATCAACAATCGATAAATGGGACCTCATGAAACAGGTTAAATAATTTGCTGTTAAAGGTAACTTTCAAGATCCTTTTCAGAAGAACTAACCTTAAGTAAAAAGATAAGGACGGGTGAGATTTTCTAAGGACAGGGCCAAAGGCTGGATAGAAGGTCCTCGGCAGAACCTGCTCTCTCTTAACAAACACAACAGCAACAGATAAGAAAGGAAGGAAAGATGGAAAGAAGGCAGGGAGAGAGGGAGGAAGAGAGGCACAAAAGGAAAATATGAAGTGAATGCTATGTAAACTCTGAATGCAAGTTAAAGATTCGGGAGGAAAACTGCTCACCCTGGCTGATAAACTGCTGCAATCATGTAGCCCAGGAGTGCTGGAAAGTTCTGGAAAGCCGGGTCATCCGAAAGATAACGGGAGAACATTTTTTCAAAGCAACTCTGTTGCAATCCATTTCTATCCCTCTCCTCTTCCTGTTGTCCGCGTTAGGTTTTGGGGTGAGGCAGAGGAGAGGAGATTGGAGAGCACATTTTACTAGACTCCCACAAACATGTCGATTGCTAAAATTCTCCTACACCGTGTAGTTTTGGGATGAAGAAACAGAGGCCAAGGGAAGCTAAGCAAAGTTGCCCAGGGCCATGAAACTGCTATATATTAGGAGAGAAATGTGGATTTGGGTCGAGCTGATTTCAAAGCCTCGCTCCAGAACACTGTGGATGCCTCGCAAATCCGCATTTATTCAGGACTCACATCAATATTAAACACTCTCCTTCCCCAGCCAGGCCTCTCCCTTGTTGCTGGGTGACTGACTGTGCCGTGAGTCACCACGGTGGAAGGAAACCTTTGTGACAGTTAGTGGTCTGCGTGCATGTCGGGGACGGAAAATAAAGCAAAGTCGGCTATTTGCATAAATAGAAGCCACTCAAATGTCAGCAAGCACACACCAGCAACAAATGTGAAAACAAGGCAAAGGCAGATAATATACCTTCGTTTGCCTCGTACCCGCCCGTGTCCCTGCAGCCTGCATCTCCATCCCTGCCAGGGAGCATGTCCTGTCAGATAAGCCCTAGCCAGACAAATATTGTCATTTGACTTCAGCCCTTCACTGTGATCCAGATCGGGTCCAGGTTCAGGCTCAACAGCCAATCGTGAGTGGAATTTGCTTTGACATGTACCTGGCTGTGATAACCAAGTCCCTGCCTCTATCCCTGCCCCACTTGACCTGCGAGGCCTCATATGTCAAAACGTGACATCCCAGGTGTCAGCTGTGACACTGAACGCACAGAGCAGGGGGAAGATGGACAGTGACAGCTGAGGCTCTGGTGCTTGCTCCATGTCTGGCACCAGGAGTGGGCTTCTGCCTGGGAGGAGTAAGCTGGGAGCTACCAACTGCCTGCCAGAGAGTCTGGGAGAGCCATCCTGGCTGCCATGGAGTGTGTGATATGCCCTTTCCTTAACCATTGTTCTCTCCTTGGGTCCTCTCCTAGGAAACTCTAAGTCATTCACTACGAATCTGACAACAGACAAGTGGCATTTTCCCTGTCTGGACGAGGCCAGGTGAGTGCAAGGGTGTACACACAAAATTACCAAAGACATCACAAATCAAATGCCAAAGACACAAAGCAGGGGGATCAGTCAGAAGCCAACAGAGAGCCTTCAGTGCATGCAAATTGAAGTAAGCTCTTTGTGTAGCTTGCAGCAATTTCTCCTTATAGGGGGAGAAGTATATTTCAAGAACCTAAGTAGATGCCTGTATCTACAGACAGTACCAAGCGTTTCGTACACTTCAATTTTCTCTTTACTTATTAATTAGTGTGTGTGTGTGTGTGTGTGTGTGTGTGTGTGTGTGTGTGTGTTCACATAGGTGCACAGATGATACCAGGCACATGTGAAGGTCAGAGAACAACTTTCAGCGGTCAACTTTCTCCCTCTGCCATTTTGGGTTCCAGTGACCTAACTCGCATCATCAGGCTTGGCACAGTTCATGCATTTTTGCCCACTGAGCCATCCAACCAATCTCACCTACTCTGTTTTTCTAAATGGATCCCCTAGACTAAAATTGAACTTATAAGTTAGCCAGAGTAAGAAATTAACAATAACTCCCTGAAAATTTTTTGTAACCCCAGGATTATCTTTTTATGAATATAAGAATTTTCACAGTTTGAGTAGACAATCGATGGCTCTTCTTTGCTATCTCTGAATGGGCATCTCTCTGTGTTTGTTCTTTGAGTCCATGATTAAGTGAGGAAATGCTGCTGAAGCTCTGTGATACCGGTCAGTCTGACAATGGAGACAGCTAAGTACTTACGGGTAGGTAGTGTATGCAGGGTGGATACACTAGACAGAGGGATGATTCATGACCTGGCTGGGTCAGAGCGAGATAGTATCAGATACTATTACCATGCTACTCAGAATGACGTGCAATTTTAAATCTGTCTTTTGAAATTTATTGTTGAGCATTTTCAAACTGTAGGGGGACCACAGGTAACTGAAACCATGGGGAGCAAGGAGGGACTATAGAACCACAGTGGATGACTTCTGTTACAATGCTAGTGCAAGGCTCACATAGGAACGTGCTTATGATTATATATCCATTAATTAAATCATACATACTATTAGGCTTTGGCCCTGGAATCTAGTTTGGTAAACACTATGGCAGCCTTTCTTTTCTTTTTTTTATATAATTTTATTTATTTATTTATTTATTTATTTATTTATTTATTTATTTATTTACTTGTTTGTTTGTTTGTGTGTGTGTGTGAGAGAGAGAATTGATTTTGTTCTTCCACCATATGTATCCTTAAGACCTCAGGTTGTAGGGATGGGTTTGGCAATAAGTCTCGGCCCCAAATCTTTCTTTCCATGACACTTCTCACCTGGAGATCAGAGTACAGACTTGGGCACATCAGGTACCTTTTCAGTCTCTTGCCTTAATCTCTCCTGTCATGTCAGGACAAATGCAGAGACAAGTCAGCCCTCCTACTTCCGGAGCCCACACCCGCCAATGACTGCCGTTCATGTGTATTCTATGGCCTTTCTAAGGCTCTGCAGGTCCCTGGCTGAGCCACACAGGTCAGGGGCTCTGTGAGGGCAGGGTCTCCCCACAGTCCTGTGAGGCCTGTGCTTGGTGACTGCATGACAGGACCATGAGTGAAATGATTACAGGGATCTCCTGCTTATCTTTGCGATTGCCAGAAACAATATAAATGGCAGCTCCCATACTTTAGAATTTTTAAGGAAATATTTAAGACTGTCGTGTAGTCATCAATATTTCATTTCATTTCAAAGTGAGCATATCAACTACCCATTTTGTTATCATTGCTGCATTATAAAGAAGCAAATTTACTTACAAAACTTTCATTTTCAAGAATAAAAGGTGGTAAGGCTGTTGTCACAAAAATATCATCAAGCACCTGTAAGAGCCTTTATCCCAGTGACGATGAGGCTGGTGGTTGGTGGAAAGCCCTCATTAGGATGCAAAGACCTTAGGTTGAAAGTTGGTTCGCCAAGACCCAAGCTTGATCCCACAACTCACATCTATGTACTCTGAGCAAGTCACAGCGTCTCCCAGCAGAACGCTGCCTCCTCTGAGGGACAGAGTAACAGTACCCTCTGACTACTCCCCCCACTTAGAAGATCCTGAGGATTGAATACAAACCAGAGACAAAGAAACACCAATTCGTTCATCATTCATCTTTTAAATAAGAAAACTAGATGAAATGAGTTGGTGTCCCACTCAATTCTGTTTTCACAGGAAAGTAGTCCAAATTACAAACAAACAAACAAACAAGTGTGTCCTGGATAGAAATTTTTCTTCCTTCACTTTCCTCTTCTCCATCCACTTTCCCCCCTTCCTTTCCCTTCTTTTATCCTCCCATTCCTTCTTGAAACAGGGTCTGGCTCTGTAGCCTAGGCTGGCCCCAATCTCAAGGAAATTGTCTAACCTCAGCCTTTGAACTGCTGTTCTTGAAGACAGAATATCTCTTAACTAGACAGTACCTACAAGACCTGGGGAAGATCGGATTTAGGGTAAGCTCTGGAAAATTCTCAGTCTGTCTGTGTGTCTGTCTGTCTATCTACCTGTCTATGTATGTATGTATGTATGTATGTATGTATGTATGTATGTATGTATGCATGTATCTATCTATCTATCTATCTATCTATCTATCTATCTATCTATCTAT
>NW_026596057.1:2651562-2709074 GCF_907164565.1 Psammomys obesus | reverse complement strand
TATCTATCTATCTATCTATCTATCTATCTATCTATCTATCTATCTATCTATCATCTCTATTTATTTACTTGATCTGTGGTCTTTTGTGGGATGTTTTCATTTCCCCCTCCACCATTCTTCTGTTTCTGCCTCTGAATCTCATCCAGTGGAGATCTACTGAGAGAGGCAGACCCATACTCCCGCAATGTGTCAATGAGGTTGTCATCTTTGACTTAAGATACCCCACTCTCCCGTATATGCAGACTGATTCTCACATTAGGTATACAAAACCAGAGACAGCTTAGGCAGAGAAATGTTTTATTGAAGTGCAAAGTATGATTTTCAAGCACTACAGGCTCAATGCAGCGAGCACCAGGATGGGCTCAGGTGCACCTGCGGCACCTGTTTTTGCTTAACTCTTGGCCTTCATCCCATTTCTAGAATCCAAGTTAAGCTTGTTCCAGAAAGGGCAGGTTTATAGATAGTTATCTCAGCCCCTAGAGATTCTGGGAGGTTGACAATCCTATGAGTAACACGTGTGTGTGTGTGTGTGTGTGTGTGTGTGTGTGTGTGTGTGTGTTCCTCATCAAAGAAGAGTGACAGTAAGTCACATGCTAAGGAAGCCAACAAAGGCATTATACTATCAGTGCTGTAATGGTCGTCTTTCCAAAATCAAAGCGCAGTTGAAGTTGAACAGGCGCTATGGGAGGAGCTTTAGCAACTCTCACTAAGAAAGAATGATTGAGCCAGGCACTTCTCACAGCCTCAACATTATTTTAACGCAGACTAGTTAACCGGCCAGAGGAAGCCACCTCCTGCTCTCAGATTCCATACTTTGACATATGTGTTCAGCGGTTCAGGGATGTGTGGGAGCTGGAAGTGGACAGTGGTTGGGGCTTTATAGACAGTGACTTGGAGGAAGTTTGTAGCTGTCAGTCTCAGCTTTCCAATCTGTTCCACTAAGGCAAGCTTAAAGTACATTCAAGGAGCCACAGTGTAGGTTTCTGATCTCTTGTCATACTCTCTGTTTTTTAACTTATTTGAACATGTAAAATACAGGCTTTCATTCCAAGCCTGCACATTTTGTAAGCTTTTTTCTGAACAGCAGAGATAACTTCCACAAGAGCACCCAAAGAGGCATCTGTATAGCAACCGGATAATCACAAAGATTGAATGATTCAAGTGGCACACACCCCATTCATCCCTTTATCTCATGCTCCCACCTCCTTCCCTGAGGAAGACCACAACAAATACTTGCAGTATTTTCAAACTACTACGAGCCTCAGTAGGAAACCTGCTGAGGATGCGAGAGCGACGTTTAATAGGGTCTGCTATGTGCTTGGGCAGCTGCCCAAAGGGACACCTGCTGTTGGACAGACTGTCAGGTTGTATAAAAAGAGAAAGAAACAGCGAGGGGGCAAGCACCGCTGGACAGGCTGCTGCCCTGTGCTATGAAATCTCCTGGGAGAGTCAGGAGGGCTCTGCTTAGACTCACCAGGCCTGGGTCGTAGCAGTGTCACCCACCTCCTTTTGGAGCATGTGGGGGAATTGCTCACTAGGAAAGAAAGATTGACTGTGTCTCACACACTCACCAGCTTACTCTAAAGTGGCTTTGTCTGGTTCTGGAATGAGCCATAAACTCAGGGGAAAGTGTATACGAGATGGTGTAGTCAATAAAGTTCTTTATCTTAGTTACGGTTTCTGTCGCCGTGATGAAACACCATGACCCAAAAGTAAGTTGAGGAGGAAAGAATTTAATTGGCTTACTCCTCCACACTGTATCCCTCATTTGAGGAAGACAGGACAGGAACTCAAACAGGGCAGGAACCTGAAGGCAGGAACTGATACAGAGGCCACGGGGGAGAGCTGCTTACCTGCTTGCTCCACATGGCTTGTTCAGCCATCGTTCTTATAGAACTAAGGACCGCCAGCCAAGGAGTGGCAGGACCCACAAGGGGCTGGACCTTTCCCCATTAATCATTAATTAGGAAAATGCTCTACGGGCTTGTCTACAGCTTCATCTCATAGAGGAACTTTCTCGGTTGAGGTTTCCTCCTCTCGGATGACTGTAGTTTGTGTTGAGTTGTCATAAATCTAGCTGGCACATGTTTGCCACATAAACATGGGGATCTGAGTTCAGATCTCTACCAAAAATCTGGGTGTGGCAGCCTGCATCTGTAACTCTATTCTGGGGAAGTGGGGACAGGTAGAAGCAGATCCCTGGAACTCACTCTCCAGCCAGTTTTAGCTGAGCCCATGAGCCCTGGGTTCAGTGAGAGAAGCTGTCTCAAAAAATAAGGTTGAGGGCAACTGAGGAAGATGCTCAAGGTTGACCCCTGGCCTTCACATGCATGTACAAACACACCTGCATGCACATGCGTGCACCAACATGAACTAATACACTGACGTGAATATGCACACACACACATCCACATGAGTGCGCATGCTCCCACACACATATATGTATTACATGTAGATTTAACCGAGGCTGATCCTATAGCCATTGCCTTGAACACTAGGTAGGTTCATTAGTGAAGTAAAACCAATAAGTTACATTGGAACAAGCATTTTTTTTTAAAATAAGGAATTGTCGCACATGATCACGCCTGCTCAGAGATCCCACAATCTTTTTCTGCAAGCCTGAGTTTCAAGACCCTTGGAGGTATAGTTTCAGTTAGTTCTGATGGCCTGAGAATCAGAAAAGCAATGATACAGGCTCTCAGCCCATCTGCACCCCAACAACCAGGTCTTCTGGTGATGTCAATTCCAGTCTGAGGGCAGAAAAATATAAGGCTGATATCTCAGCTCTAGCCCACAGCAGAGAAATTCTTTTCTCCTTGGCTTTATTTGGACCTCCCATTGGGTGCGCTGTGGCCCACTCATCCTGGAGAGGACTTTCTGCTTTACCAAGTCCACTGCTAAACACATGTCTTTTCTAAAAACCCTCACAGACACACTCAGAAATGATGAACCAAATATATGGGCACCCTGTAACCTAGCCAAGCTGACATGAAATTATCACAAGCGCCCATCTGTGAGAGAGCAGTAAGGGCCCCTGGAGGAGAATACCTGATAATTGGAGTCTGTGTATAAGCTATTACATTCTGGTCAAGGTGTGCCTTTGTCTCACCTCCCAGTGTTCTTGGTTCTCCTTCTTTTGTCATGGAAGAAATGTGATATGCTTGTGGTTGTTTCTGCTTTTTGTGAGTAAGAAAATAAGTGCTGCATCTGTGTTTGAGAAAGACAGTGACCAGAATTTCTGGGATGTCACACAGTATCTGTTTTGTTCCAAGTGCTAACACAACAGTACTTGCTTTTAATCTAGGTCAACCACCCTTGTCTCACTTCCTTGATTCCTGGATTTCTGTAATCATTAGTCTAAAGTGCTCAAACAGCACCCATAGCTGGTTGCTCAAGCGGTTTCTCTATATCTTGTAGAAAAAAAACAAAAACAAAAACAAATTCTTCTTTGTGAAATAGATTTCTAGATGGACAAGGACTAGCATCATGCGAACAAGATGCACAAAGCCCTAAAGTAGGTCCCTAGTAGTAATAGACATGGGGTCACTTCGCCTTCTGTGTTGTAGTTTCCAATTCATGTACATCAAGGACACAGCCTCATGTAATGGCCATTGCTTATGGTAGTGGTTCTCAACCTTCCTAATGCTGTGATCCTTTGCTACAGTTCCTCATTGTTGTGGTGACCCCCAACCAAAAAATTATTTTTTGTTGCTACTTTATAACTGTAATTCTGCTACCACTATTAATTAGAACGTAAATGTCTATGTTTTCCAATGGCTTTAAGGCGACCCCCATGAAAGGGTCATTTGACCCCAGGTTGGGATCTGCAGGTTGAGGACATGTGGTCTTAAAAGTAGTGTGGGATTACTGCAAGATATCATTTCTAAGATGACACTGACTTCAAAGATTCCTCTATCCTGGGGCTGGGGAAATGGCATCAGGTGTGAGCATTTAACTCTGCAAACATGAGAAGCTGGGTTCAAATCTCTAGATCCACATAAAAAGCCCCACCTCAAGGATATAAGGCAAAAAACAATAGAGGAAGACACTGAGTGGATGTGATGCTATATTCTGGCCTTCATAAGTGTGCACAGACATACATACCTGTACACTCATGTGAACGCACCACACACAAACACACACACTCATAATTTCTTTCCTTACTATCTTAATGTGCTAGGAAAAGCAGATTCCATGGTTGTTCACTTGTTAACTCTTCTTTACTATAATAAAATGTGATTTGGGGTCCAGTGAAATATCACGTTGAAGCCTTGTCAGTGGAAACCCTCAAACGGTGAATCTAGCAAAGGACTTAAAGGCAAAAATGGCAAGTTCGAATGTGGACTGTTTGTTGATTCCATTCAAACAGATTGCTTTTCCTTCCAGGGTAGAAGAGATCTCAGGATGCCAAGTTGCCACAAGTGGCTGTCTCTCCTGCAGGGAGGGCACCACACTGGGATCACCTGAGGGGAGGATTCAGTTTTTGTCTTTGCTTTTTAGACATTGATCAATGGAAAGAAGTATGACATCCTTTCTGAGTAGGAAATTGGGTCCTTTATTCCTTTGATGTACCCTTGTGTCAGCACCGAAATAGCCACTGATAAAAGAGCAGGCTTCTATCACTGTGGAGTTTCGCTGTGTTAGGTTGCAGTCTGACATCTCTAGATAGCCATTTGTTCTCGGTCTGTGACAGTGGATTCCCTTTTCTCATGAGGGTTCTAAAAGTCTCCCCTGATCTGGGTGACCCTGATTTTTTAAGGAATGTCATATAGCCCTCAGGGCAGATTACAGGCTGAATTTGGACTCTTTCCTGATAAGAAAACTGGTTCAGCCAGCATCTGGGAATTCCTAGAAATACCCGACCCTGCTAAGGATCTTAGTCTTCAGCAGTGACCTTCAGCTGTACTTGGAGATTCTGCCACCCATAGGAAAATTAAGTTCCATATTCTCCTTCTAGTGATAGGCCCATGCTAGTGCATGGAAAATGAGGCACTGAACCACTACAGGAATACTGTAAATACAGTATTCCTGACCCTCTGACCCCAGTGAATCAAAACATTCACCCTCGAAATCCCCCCCGCTGCCCAAAGTTTTGTAAATGCCTGATTTCAAATACGCATGTTGGCTAGCATGCAGCATGATACCGTCAGCCTTCTACCATGGCCATCTGCATTTTGTTGTTTATCCCCTGCCTTGCCGAGTTTCACCAAGCCTGCCCTCCGCCCCACTGGGCCTGGCCTTTGCCAGGCCTGTGTCTCGGCTTCAAGCTGACCAGGCATGGACTTTTGCCTGCACCCCTGCAGTGCTCAGCAGCACAGCAGCTTAACAAAGAGCTGTAGCACTTCGGTATTGCCATAGGCTTTGTAATCCTGGAGCTTCCATTGCCAGCAGCAATCTCATCCAAAAGAGCTAGTTAACTGTAACACTCTAGGGAAAGCTTCCACACCCTGGCCTAGCATCCTAGTGCACATGGGGCCTCACCCCAAAGCACTCTATACTCTGGGTTATTTTGCTTACTTGATTGCTTAGTGCCTCATCTATAGTGGAAACTCTTAGGGTACTGTTATGAAGTTATTCTGAGAGCTTCATTATTTGTGTCTACACACACATACCCTTTCCAGAGCTGTGACTCTGATTTTTATATGTCTTTGCTTCCACATCCCCAACCACTAGCTAAGTCATTGCCGATAGGCTGTCTGGCTTTCTGTCTCTCTGTATCTCTCTGTGTCTCTGTCTCTCTTCCTCTGTCTCTCCACATCTTTCTCCCTCCCTTCCTCCTTCCCTCTATTCTTCTGTACCTCCACCCCCTCTTTGTCTGTCTCTGTCACTCTCTCTCTCTCTCCTGTCCACTTCTATTACCACAAAAAATAGATGATCTGTGGACTCCTCTCTCCTGTCCATTGGGAAGATTTCCCCTCATCAGTGTATTGGAGAGCACTAAGTGGGAGTAGTTCCAGTGTTCGCCATTTGAGATTTGCAACCATATACAAAGCTCAGCCTATCCCCACCTCAGCTCATCATCAGGGATCCCTCAAGCATCCAGATGGATGAGCTAATAGAAACACCACTGTAGCAATATGAGCTACCCACTCATGCAAAAGACTGTGTCCTGTGGGCCTATTAGTTTCTAATCTTGCAGAATAACACTAACTTAGAAATAGCCAATAAGCCCACCAACAAGTCTATTGTTCTCTGAAATTTGTTGAGTCTGACTGAACCTCACTTATGGTAGACTGTCTGGATATATGGTCATTTGGTATTCCACGGTCAGGTACTTCGTCATTCTTGGGTTCTTGTGGTATTATTCCCTTTTCAAGAGGGATATAGTTTTCTGACATGAAAGGCGTGCTTCTGTTCCAAAAATATTGGGCTTATATTATGACACTTTTGTTGTGGCTTAGCATAGCTCTACAGCATCTTTTCCCACCAGAGATGCATATTGCATCACAGAGACTGAAGCATCACATGGTCCAATTCGCAGTTATTTTCATAGAAATCCAGAACTTTTATGAAGCTGTTGTAGCCCTAGGGTTCACTCAAAGCTGTGAACTTCCATGTTACTTGGGAACAGTCAGAGCAGAATTCCCTGTGGAACCTACTTCCAGGACTCAGGGAAGACTGTCAGGTACTGTTATTTCTTCTCAGTGGCAGGAAGTAGAATTTGGCATATTGGCCACTATCTTTGGATGGGCAGCCTTAACATGACCCCACATGAACAGCACATGCTTCTGTGCTATTCATAGGGGTTCTGGATCTTCATAGGTTTAACCTCCTACCTTTGAAAGCACAATCATTATATTAAAATTTCCAGCATATTTGCTTAATGCCTGGTGCTTGTTAACACAGCTTTGTTAATGTCATGGAGGAATGGGACATTCTTTGGAATGGTCAGTCTAAGTCCCTTCAGACTCCATAAAAATAGAAAGTACAACAATTAACATCGTTCAGGGCAAGATCACAAATGCACATTTGTTTATACCACGTGAATACAGACTTCTTGTCCTTCTCTATATCATGGAAAAGAAGACATGTGGGGTGTGAAAGGCTGCATGGCATACTCCTGACGCTGGGTTAATATACCTTTGCAAAGATTCTACACTCATCATAGCAGCTGCATTCGGGGGTACTGTTCTTGACACAGCAATTGCAACTGGGGTTTCTATTATTTGAATGAGCAGAGAGTAATGTCTGTGCAGCACTATATGACTGTCATTCTCTAGGATTCTTTTAGTTTTTGTAGGCACCAAACTGGGGAGATAAATGAGGTTATAATTGGAATCACCATCCTGATATCATTGAGGTGTTTAAGTAGTGGCTTGTTCAGTTTGTTCTAGATTAACTCTTTTGGTAGAGACATGGAGGTTGGAGGAAGAAAAGTTCCAGAAGCTTACATTTGGTCTACTTGACTATAGCAGCTCTTCTTCTTCCATCCAGGGATCTTTCTTTTGATGTGTATCTATGAACACTGTGGATTCACTGTTAACCTTCTCCTAAGAACAAGACCATGATAACTTAGTCTCTGAGTCCCAGGTATCAGTGTCATCTTTAGGCTTGTGTTTAACAGTTTTCCAAATCTTTAGGCCATCTTCTTTTCCCAAGTAGATGGTCACCTGAGTAAGTGACCAAGAACATTTTTGAGAACTCACAGGACAATTACTTCCATGTTAATAGTCTCTAATATTTTAAGGGCTAGTCCACTGGGGGCCTTTATGATTAGGGTCTAGGAATAGCAATATATCTTGATTTTTTTTTATTGCAATGAGTGTCTCAGCCTCTTCTTTTTTTTAATCTATCCTTGATTTGTTTGAGTATGTACATTGAGAAAAACTTTTACTGGCCACACATTTGTCTTGTTCCCCAGGGATGTCTGTTTTACTAGCCATCTCCATAGATCTCAGAGAGAGGGTGCTTCCCTTTGATTGCATTCCAACCTTGTCACTCACTATAATAATTATACTCTAGGTCTGTGAGATACAGTTTCCCAGCTTCTAGGAGTCTTCCAGGCATAAGCAGCTTGAAATAACTTACTCCATCATTAAACATCCAACTCCGTGAAAATTCTCACTTATGCGCCAGATATATACTTCCTGGAATGTCTACTCATATGGCATGCCTTCATATACGGGAAGGGAAGGCAACTGTCATGCAAGTCTTACTCTTTATTTTTCTCACAAAGACTACTACTTCCTCTTGCTTTTGAATAATCTCAGAAATTGGCCTTCAGATTCACTAAGGAAATTAGAATGCTAATTAATATTGGGTTATCTGGAAGGAAAAGAGAACACATGTGCTCCATTGAGATTAGGTAGAATAATAAAACAATGACTGCCAGCCACATAGATAACATACATGTGTTTACCACGTGACAGGTCCCATGTGAAACACTTGACTTAAATTATCCTCACAACAAGCATTCATTTATGCAAGAAATATTTATTAAGCACCTAAATCATTCTAGAAACTGGGGATACAGTAGTAAAGAGTTAAAAAAAAAATCCAAAAACCAAAAAACCCTGCCCATATAGAGCTTACATTCTAGAGGTGAGAAGGTGGAAACAGGCAATAAATAAGATAATTAAGTGCTCTGTATAGAATGTTAGGTGTTGAGTGTTAAGGAAAATAATACCATAGGAAAGAAAATAGGAAATGGTAAGTGTGGTTTGCAAGTTTAGAGACTGTATGTGAGGGAGGCCTAGCTAATGGGTAACTTGAGTAAGACCCTAAGGAGGTATGAGGGTGACCTTGTGGATTACTGGGAACTGTCCCAAGGAGAATGAACCATAAGGGCAGAGACCCTGAGGTAGTATTATTATCTCTCTTGTACACATGACTTGCCCAACAGCCCACTGCTTGAGGATGGAGCCAGGATTCAAACTCAGCTCTGCTTGATTTTAGACCTTGTTATTATCATCGAGCTGCCTGGTGACAGAGTGTGGTGTTAGACGATGGGGAAATGCTCTGTTACCAATGACGACACAAGATCCCAGACAAGGAAGCAACTTGCTTAGATGAATTCATGTGGATAATGGCAAAGCTGAGACTGGCATGTGGTCACTTGTAGGCCATCATCTCTGCCTACAGAATCCAGACATTTATCCTCTGGCTAGAAGGATTAGTTTCCAAACCAATCAATGGACTAGGTATAACTTTATGAACAGATTTTGCTGATAAGTATCTTGGAGTTTCGTCTTGGCTCAGCTGCACTAAATGATGTCTGTGACTTCTGATTTCTCTCACTGGCAGATATGGATTAGTAATCAAGCATAGACTATGGAGTTAGGTACACCTAAACCTGAAAATAGGCTCTATGCTTTTCTATCTATATGGCCTTGGGCAAATTACTAAATATCTCTGACTCTCAGTTTCATCATCCATTAGAGGATTAGGAATGCCTCTCGGAGATGTGTTTGGGATTACACAAAATAATACATGGGTGACACCTCCCACAGAGACTAGCAAGTGGGAGATGCTATTCCTGCAACCATGTCCTATCCCCTGTGTGATTAGTTGTCTTGTCACATGCATAACTCTTACTTTTTAAATGTATTACTTCTTCTTTTTGAGAGCTGAGAAGTTACCTTATATATGTAGCTACTCACCACATTTTATATTGTATGGTGGTACACAGTAAATGTTTAAGGGTGATTATTTGATTGCTGGATTAGTGGAGAAGAGAAAGAAAGAATAGTGATTATTGCTTTGGGACTCTGTGGACGCTTCTTCCATCACCTAGTTAGAACATCTGCTAGCCCTGCTCACCAGGCTTGTTCCGTCTGATGTGAGTGGCCAGCAGATATCCTCTTACTTCTTTGAAGTCAATATGCATTATCCCAGAAGACAGGCCACTGTTCAGGTAGAGGAAGACTTTTTTTTTTTTTTCAGTCAAGAGAAGAGAGACAGCTGTCACCGTGAGGATCAGTAGGTTCTCGACATATCCTGGGAAGAAGACAAAAGTCCAGTTTAATTCACAACTTTAACATCTTCCACCCAGATTGTTCGTCAGGACTGCTATCAAAGAGTCAAATTGACCAATTTCCATTTTTATTTCTCTTCCCCACCCTCTGGCAAGATCTCAGTGAGCAGCTAACCAGCTGAAAATAGGAAGAGAAGAGAAAGGCCTGGACTTTGATGATTCTAGAGATGGCTCATCAGTCGCCAAAAATTGAAGTTAGTTTTTCATTCGTGTAATGTAGAAAAAAATGTCTCCACTGTAAATATTAGCAAGAGTTCAATGGAGTAACTTCTTTAAAATATCATTTTTTTAAAAGAAAAAAGTAATTAATTTTATAGCATTCCCCCTTACATTGGCTTGTTTAGTCCTAATGGCAACTCTATGGAATAATTATTGTCCACATCTTAGAGATGAAGGCATGAATGCATTCTAAAGACATTAACTTGTTCTGGATTACACAGCTAGTGAGGCTCAAGCCCAGGACACTATCTACACACCCTTGAGTCCAAACTCATTCCTCTGCCTCCATCACTAAAAAGATGGGTGGCAAATGTTTTCTCCTGACCCTCTCACAGGCCACTGAATGCTAACATGGGGGAACCACCCAATCATGTCCTTTTCTCTGGTGAAGCATGCATAGAACCTTGTACTAATACAATAAGATCAAAGAAAACAACTTTTTTCCTGGAGCTAATAATGTACCTATAATACTTGTCTCTATGTAGGTGAGAAGGCCATAAAGCTTCACTCCTTGATATTATGGATTGAGGGAAGGGGAGGTGGGTGGGGAGTGTTGCTTTGTGGCTGAAGAGCAAGGGAAAGCAAAGAAGGTTCAGCCCTGTTTGGAAGACAATCATCTACTTTTCCACTCAAACACTGGTCAGGTTGGGCTTAACGAGCTTTTAAAAATAAATCAAACTACTCAACTAAGAATTGCGTACATGTGTGCATCGGGAAGACTTTATAGAAGTGAGCACCACTGTGCTGAGATGGTAGGATTAGAATAACATGTCCACTCCTTTTATGCTACGAGTATACAGTATTTATATCAGCAGATAGGAAGTGATAATTATATGACTTTACTGGACTCTGTAAAGACCCATTTGCCCAGAGCATGGAGAGCTCTTTCCATCAAATTCCCTATTTGACAATTGATTAAATTGACACTGGGGGAAGACAGTGTTCTTCTGAGATGGAGGTATTAATGATATTCCTTTAGTGATACATTGATAGGAGGCACTGGGTCTCGTGGGCTAAGCACCCTTGCACTTGAAGATGGGTGACTCAGCTTTGCCCAGTACTAGTAATGAACATGGAACCAGAACCAGAGTTTTGGGTTATATTTCCTGAGTGAAGCTTTTCCAGCTTTTTTTCCCTTTTCACTTTTATTTTATAGCTGTGAAAGATTCTTTTGATCAAATATCCTGGTAAATACCCTAATTAGTTCACCTTTGAAATTTGTTTCTTTTTTTTTTTTTTTTTTTAGTTTTTTAAAAATTATTAATTACAGTTTATTCACTTTGTATCCCCCTGTAGCTCCTAATTCCCTCCTAATTCCACCTTCCCTCCCTCTCCTCCACCCATGCCCCTCCCCAAGTCCACTGATAAGGCAGATCTTCTCCTTCCCTCTGATCCTAGTCTATCAGGTCTCATCAGGACTGGCTGCATTGTCTTCCTCTGTGGCCTGGTAAGGCTGCTCCCCCCTCAGGGGGAGGTGATCAAAGAGCAGGCCAATCAGTTCATGTCAGAGAAAACCCCTGTTCCCCTTACTAGGGTACCCTCTTGGACATTGAACTGCCATGGGCTACATCTGTGCAGGGATTCTAGGTTAATCTCCCTGAACATTCCTTGGTTGGAGTGTCAGTCTCAGAAAAGACCCCTGTGCCCAGATTTTTTGGTTCTGTTGCTCTCCTTGTGGAGCTCCTGTCCCCTCCAGGTCTTTCTATCTCCCCCTTCTTTCATAAGATTCCCTGCACTCTGCCCAAAGTTTGGCTGTGGTTGCTTGTGCCTGAGGGACAGGCAGTTCATTTCTTTATAGATGAAGAGACTAAGGCTTAGAGGAGGAGCTCTCAAAGTCCAGGTTCACAGTGATGCACACATTATAGGTTTTCTGGTTAGAGTCACACATGACCCCACAACATAAGCCATGCTCTTGTCGTTAGTGCTGCCCTTCATGGTACTGTGCAGCACGTAAGCTCTGGAGGGGATGGGAGCCCCACAAGGAGAGCAACAGAGCCAGAAAATCTGAGCACAGGGAACTTCCCAGAGACTCATACTCCAACCAAGTACCATGGATGGAGATAACCTAGAACCCCTGCACAGATGTAGCCCATAGCAGTTTAGTATCTAAGTGGGTTACATAGTAATGGGGACAGGGACTGCCTCTGACATAATCTGATCGGCCTGCTCTTTAATTACCTCCCCCTGAGGGGGGAGCAGCCTTACCAGGCCACAGAGGAAGACAATGCAGCTGCTCCTGATGAGATTTGATAGACTAAGATCAGAAGGAAGGAGAGGAAGACCTCCCTTATCAGTGGACTTGGGGAGGGGCATGCGTAGAGAAGGGGGAGGAAAGGTGGGATTAGGAGGGAAGAAGGGAGGGGTTTATGGGAGGATACAAAGTGAATAAAGTCTAATTAATAAAATAAGCATTTGAAAAATGCAAAAAAAAGAGAAAGTGCTCTAATTCATATTACTGGGGACTTTAATTATACTTGGAATATAGAGTTTTTATACTCAATAGTGGAAGACACTAAACATGTATGAAGAGACACATGGGTAATATGTTTTCTCATAGTCCAATATTTTTCTATGATTTAAAAGCCTGCAGTGGGGGCTCTCAAGTCACTAGAGAAAGGAGCCATGAAAGTGAAGCGCATGGATGCAGATTTTGCTGGCTCTCCTTGTGGGCTGCCAGGTGTGTTCCTGAGTGCTGTCTCCACTTCCTTAGAGGGTCAGCACGTGGCTGTCACGCCTTGGCAGTACTGTTCTGTAGACTTGGAGATTCTGCGAGAACTCCAAATCTACCGATTATTGCCTGTATGGTTTTTAGAAATCACTTAACATTTCCACTTCATATTGACCTCATCTTGTCAAAGAAATGAGTTGAACTACAAACTCTTTGAGTCCTTGGGGTTTCACAAGGCTTGAGTAATTTAAGCTCAAGAGAATGCCTCGTGGGGTAATTAGCTCACAGACTTTAGGAAACCTGGATAACCTGTGTTAGAAAATGAGGCTGGCCCGGCATGGTGGCGCACACCTGTAATCCCAGCAGTCAGGGAGACAGAGGCAGATGAATCTCTGTGAGTTCAAGGCCAGCCTGGTCTACAAAGCGAGTCCGGGACAGCCAGGGCTACAGAGAGAAATCGTGTCTCAGAAAGAAAAAAAAAAAAAAAAAGGAAAATGAGAGGAGGGAACCAGGACAGGTTGGTGTGGAGATTTGCAAGGGGTTGAGGTGCTGACAGAAGGGCCATAGAGCAGGCAGCAGTATCGCTAGCGTACCAGCTACAGCAGAGAGAATGGATTCCCGAACACTCTCTATCCTTGCAGCTCTCTACTCAAGCCCAGAGTCCTTAAGACACTGGCTCCTTGACCCAGAGTGAAGCTGTACATCCAGCTTACCTAGAAGACAGCCGACAGCTTACTCTGCAGCCTCACCCCTACAGCACTCACTAGTGAAAAGGCTATTGCTAAGTCAAGGGGTAGATGCTCAGTGGACATCTAGCTGTTTCCTCCCAACCCTCCTTTTCTTTCTCCCCTTCCCTCTCTCTTCCCTTTCTCTTGGGACTGTGGCCTTAAAGGCTCTTCCAGTCCAATCATCAGCTGACTTTTATATTTGAGGGAGGTTACATGTTATTCTGTTAGAGAAGGCTGCAGTCCCCACTTCTCGCTACACTGTCAAAAGGATTATGATCATGGTGAAGGGAGAAGGAGACAGTTGCCCTGGCTACCGCTGGGGACCAGAAAGCCAGAAAGCAGCAGTATTCCTAAGGACTAGAGCCAGGGAGGGCTATGAGCAATGATCTTGGAGCAGATGGCTCATAGAACAGTCCACCAAAGCCCCCGGGTGCTGCTGCTAGTCTGAGGGGTTTCCTTTTGCAGTGTTCCCATTAACACATTTTCTTGGCTTTCTCTTTATGGCTGCTGGGATGGGCAGCTTTTTTTTCCATTTCCAAACTGTCCTTATCAGTAATACAACAATAGCTAATTTAATTAGCTGACCTGAATGGTGGCCAGTTTGAGCTAATTTGGTTTTGATAGTGCTCTTTGGCACATGTAAAACTGATAAGCATATTTCTCTCCAGATGAACAGTGGGGTTTGGGAGGGGTATGTGAATGAGGATAGCTCTCCCAAAGCCCCTCTTATACCTGGGGGGGCACAGTGCTTGACCAAAGGCAAGTTATTCTGAAGTCGGTATCCTTCCCAACCCCCGAAGGACCTGTCAAAGATGTCAGCTGAAAGAGATAAAATAGAAAACCAAGAAATTGCAAAGGCAAATTGCCCAGGATGAGGGTGCTGGGAGCTGGGACAAAAATATCCCCCTTAGCAGAAAGAATGCTTGGCTGGGAGGTCTGGATCTCAGCCATGGACTGACCGTCTCTCAGTCACTCTAATTCTGTGGGTCAGCCACCTGATGAATCAGGTGATCATTGGCCGCTTCCTTCACAGCTGTGTCTCAGCACATCTGTGCACGTGCAGTGTAGATAAGAACGAGCGAGGTCGCATGCGCGCGCGCGCACACACACACACACACACACACACACCCCATATCAATAGCCGATACTCTGACAATGAACTGAGTTCCCAGAGAGTACATTCTCGAGCTCTTCTTGGTGGGAACTAAACACTAGTACTCCTTGTGTCTCGAGGAGTTCTAACAGGATATGTATATACAGAAGGTACTTAGCATATATTTGATGAATGAGTGCTATAGGAAAGGGGGTATAAGGGTACATAGAGGGACAGTTTCAGGCATGGGGAAGTCGACATACAACTGGATATCATAAAACAAGTTCCTTTTCAAGCCAATAGTTCAGCCCTCTCTATCCTTGAAAAAAAATTACCAGAAAAACAGAATGGTTTTGTATCCCCAGTGAGACTCCATTGGACAGAACTAAATTTTCATTTACAAGCAGTTGTCAATGAGAGATGGCTTTTGTTTTAGGCATGAGGCATGTCTCCACTTCTCTCAGCTCCAAGATCCCCTCTGACTCGAATCCATGTGGTTCCTATACATGCTGCCACGGTCTCTGTGAGTTATATGTGCAGGGGTCATGCTATGTTTAGTGGGCCTCCTTTCTTTGTTGTCCCCAGTTCCTTCTGTTTCTTACAGTCCTGGCAGAAGATGGGCAACACAAAGTGAACTCAGTGACACTTCCAGAAGTTATTTGTCTCATACTGTTTTGTCAGGGATTTTAATTTTTAACCTCACAGGTTCTCTGCATGTATATCATGGTTTTGGGTTTTGGGTTTTGGGTTTTTCTGTGTGTATGAATGTTAGTGTCTCCAAATTTACATGTGTTTCTCATGCTTTTTCTCTTTTTCTTACGTCTGTTTTTGTTTTATCTTATTTTTATTATGACCCTTTAGATGCCTGTTTGATCTCTAAGAGTGGCAGAAAGGGTGTGGATTTGAATGGGAGGGGAGGAGGGGAGGACCTGGGAGGTGCTAGGGGAGGGGCAAACATAATTAGAGAATTATATTGTATAAAAAAAAATCCATTTTCAGCGAAATAAAAAATAGGAAAAAAAGGCTTGTTTGTTATGTGATACTTATTTATTTATTTTTTGGCATATCAAAATCTCTTTTGTCCCTTTGGGGCCTGTATAAAGGGCCACACCCTATTTGAGTTTGCTTTGAAGTGTTTTCCCCACTTTGGAACTGCATTTCAATAGCACACTTGAGCATGCTCTCAGCCACATTGGTTGAGTGGTGTACACTTGGAATTAGCAGGTTTGAAAACCTTTCCAGGAGGACTGGTCCATGTGGGAATAGTTCAGTGTGCCTTCTGATTCTGCTCTGTGGTTTAACAATGCGCTGGCTTTCCCCGGCTGAACTCGGCATTCCCCATGGCATGAGCATTCGATGTGCTAAAACTCCCTAGTCTTTGTCTTCTGCCCTGAACTTCCTGGAACAGTTGTGTGGACCCCTGGAGCTTTCCACCTGCATCTTCTGTTACAGCCTAAGCCAAGACACCCAGACACCAAGAACTGTCCCTCTTACCTGTTTACAGAAATCTATTTGTCTTAATTCTCTACTTTTGTGAATAGCTTAACCCAGCCTGCTTCCCTCATTCCTACTTCAGGCAGTCACCTAGTCTATTGATTTTGCCTTTTATACCTCTTTTGAATCCAGGTCATTCTTACCACTGAAATGACTATTTATATCTTCCATCCCCTATCCTTCCAATCTAAACAGGAATTTCTCAAAGTCTGAGATATCTCAGTGTCAGACAAATAAGGAGCGTTCAGTTTTCTGAACTGAATCAACATCTCCCTCCCTCTGTTCCATCAAATTCTAAATCTTTAGGGAATATCAAGTGCTATGCTGAATAAAAAGACATAGATGGATTTTCTCACTCTAGTGTATATCAATTTTTATTTTAGTAGCAAAATCAAATGCTTTTTGTGTATAGAGTACATGTTATGCAGTTTGCCAGTTCAGAGATGAAAATCAAACAAACAAAAATACAAAACAAACAAACAAACAAACAAACAAAAACAAGCCTCTAACAGGTTAAGAAATGTTTCCCTTAATAAACAGATCATAAATGATGGAAGTTCAATTTGGAGTGTGGATTGGGTCCAATGTAAACACTATGTAAGACACACACTAATTATTCAAAGTCCTTGTCTCTGTAAACAAAAGAAAGAAAAAGCAAAAATACTCAGGTGAATCTCAAAATACTTACACTGAATGAAAGAAGCCAGTCCAAAAGGATTGCAGGCTGTGAGGTTTCATGTACACAAAATTCTAGAAAAATGCAAGCTAGATGTGGTGTCAAAACAACAAACAAAGAAACAAACAAACAAACAAACAAACAGGTGAATGGTTGCCTGGGGTAAAGGACAAGGTTAAAAGACTAGATTGAGAGCAAGGAGCGTTTGGTGCTCATGAACAGATTCAGTCTCTTGGTTGTGGTGACAGTGTGACATGTATAAATGTCAGGTATCAACGTCTACTCTTCAAATACTCAGTTTCGTGTATGGCATCTGCCAACCAAGGTGTTAGCAAACAAACACACAGACAACTGAGCTATATTCATACCGTTAAAATCTTGCTTGTTAAACAAAGGGTAATTAATCAAGGGCATAACACAGGGACGGGTGAGGGGAAAAAAGTCCCCAAATACCTAGAGTCAACAGGTAGTGGAACAAGATCATCAGATAGTTAAAGGTCCCAGTATAGGTGGACCTACCTGGTTCTCACCAACTCTTTCTTGCACTTGGGAGGAATATGACAAGGTACATAACAAAATTCCAAGAAATGGAATTATGTACATAGCCCACTGATGAAATAGTGCACTCACGTCTATGCATACATCGACCTGTGCTACGTATGGTTAAGGGGCATGGAAGGCCTGAATCAGGGTGCATCAGGTTAGGGTGTGTTCTAAGACCTGCAGGGGTGAGAAGGAGAAGTCCTCAGGTATAGTTCCACGAAAAGATGTCACTCATCACACAAATGATTTTTTTGAAAGGTGCCAGCATATGGGGGTGGGGGAGGACAGTGACAGATCAGTGGGCCTAGCTTCTACGGATTTCTGGGGACTCTTCCCCCTCTTTATATTCTACCCAGGAAGGCAGAATGCAAACAGCAGCTCTTGCACTGGGTCAGTCTCTCTCTGCCTTTCTACAGAAAATAGCAATGCTTTCCGCTTTATTCCGTTCCTCTATTACCTTAATGTGCTGGCCTGGAGGATGAATGAGATAATAAACACGGAGCACGGAGTGAGCACAGTGTCTGGGTCACAGGAGGCGCTCAATAAATGTTAATTCCCTGCCCCCAGCCTGGTATAGATTAGCCCTGACTTCTCAGAAATGCAAATCCCTGCGTGCTCACCTAGGTCTCCTTTCAATATCCCTGCCTTTTACTACCCCTTAAAGCTGGGCCAGAATCCCTCTCCTCTGCTAATTGTCCCACAGAGACCAGGGAAGAGAAGGCAGCCACTCCGGAAGAGGCCAAAGCCTCCTAGCAGAAGCGTCTCTGTGTGTTATTGAGCTCTGTGAGCGTGGCCCTCATTCATCTTCACAGACATTGCTGCGCCATCCATTTTAAATGACATAGAAGTCGACCCGTTTATCAAGATCAGCATACTACTGTATTATTATGATTATTTAGCATTTACATAACACTCTATTTGCAAAGTGCTTAATAATAATTTATTTATTACTTCATCTAACTATGCACTAATGGAAAATTCAAGAGGTTGTTTTGAGTTCACTGACCTCGGCTCTGGAGACACCTCAGGCCATTTTCAATTGCTGCCCAGATGCCTGCTGTAAAATGTTTTAATGAAAAACCATTTGATATATGTGTGTGTGCGTGTGTGTGTACATATAAGTTCACACACATATATCTAATAAACACACTTATATTTCTACAAGTGTGTGTTTGTGTCTTTCCGCTTTGGGCAATTGTAATGTATTAAAAACAATACTTTTACTTTACAATGGGGGAAAATCATCATTAATATTATTAAGAAGTCACTGGAAATACACATATTTAGAACTTGCATAAAACTGACACAGGTTTCAATTCTTACTGTGCAGAAGACGTGGAAACCAGGCATGCATCCTTTGCATCCCTCTTCTGGAAGGGTTTATAGCTGGGCAAAGTGATTCTCATCTCTCTCCCAGGATGTAGGAGGCTGAAGCAGGAGGGTCAAGAGTTTAAAGCCAACCTGGTATACATACTGAGACTCTGTTTCAAAAACAAAGAAATAACCAAACAGAGAAACCAAACAAGGGTTCACAGCCAGAGTTAGAGACTGGGGAGTGGCTCACAGACTGGGCTAGTTTGCCCTTTTGGGGTG
This sequence comes from Psammomys obesus, assembly GCF_907164565.1. NCBI lineage: Eukaryota > Metazoa > Chordata > Mammalia > Rodentia > Muridae > Psammomys > Psammomys obesus. Next base: position 2,690,087 of record NW_026596057.1, on the reverse strand, counting down.
CACTCAGACAGTGACTGAATATGGCAGTGGCAAGCAGTGGCTTTCTGCTCACAGCGGGGCTCAGTTAAAAGGGATTTTATTGCAGAGCTCCTTATTGGGTTGGTAGGGACCTTCTTGGGCCTCCATTTCTAGTCTACCGTGTCTTTGCCCACTCACACTTCTCTCATCCTTTTCCTTCACACTTAGAAAAACCTCCGTACATTTTCCAGTCCCGACTTAACCTCAGATCCAGCCAGCTTCCCCAGCTGCCAGGTCTCCCCAAGCCCATCCTGAAGCTCAGGGGCTGCATTCAGGGCGTCTATGTATCTCCAACATACTGATGCCCCGTGGCTCTGGTGCTTTCAAAGAGCTTTCCCTTCCTTTATTCTGTAGCTGTGAATCTATATGGAAGGGGATTCACTACAGCCAGGGGCCCTCAGCCTGAATACAAAAAGGTTTTATAGACATCCTGATGAAATGCTCCTAAGAAAAAGCAATTCAAAGGGGAGACGATTTATTTTGGTTTGTAGTTCTTGGGTACAGTCCTTCATGGAAGGTCATGGAGGCATGATCTTGAGATTGCAGATGATCACTTGAATTCTCAGTCAAGAAGATGAAGGTCACATTGCATCCACAGGCCAAGAGAAGCAGAGGGTGGAGAGCGCTGTTGCTCACCATCCTTTTTATGTGGTCTAGCACACAAGTTCATGGAGGAAGGCCCTGAAGGGAAAGCTCATTGCTTCTGATAGACCCATTTCCGTATCTACAATGGTCTGCATTGATTTTACCCCAATGCTATGAACATTGTGTGAACATTGTGTAGTAAGAAGTCATCTGTGTACATATTTATATATATAATATCTATATTTAATGTTATATACTATACAATATAAGTAAATAAATGATAGGGCATAAATGAACTAATACATGCACACATAAAATATCCATCAAATGGGGGCATCAGAAGAAAGGAAAAGGGAGGCGAGGTCATACTGATAGTTGGTAGAAACATGATTACATTTAAAGAGAGTATGATTCCTGAACCAGATGGACCTCACTGTTTACCTATTCAGTTATACTCAATAGAAAAAGGAAAACTTAAATAAACCACACCAACCATCTCTTGAAGAAGGCTCAGAATTGTTTGTCACCTATGGAGGGTTGTTTGTTTGTTTGTTTGTTTGTTTGTTTTGGCCAAGTATAAGGATAGAAGGCATGAGCTCTTTCCCATTATGACTTTCTTCATTCCTTCCTCCCTTCGTTTTTGTCCCTCCCTCCCTCTCTCTTTCCTTTTTTTTTTTCCTGTTATTTTTCAAATCATGCCTGGAAGAAATCGGGCCTCTCCTTTTTCTATGCCTTTTTATTCTTTTTCTTTATCTCACAGTGGTCTCAGGCCAAAGACACCTGTAAGAAAACTATTAAGAAATGTAACCAGTGTTTTTGAAAGTAAAGGCCAGCAAGAATAAAAGCTAACTGAGGACAAGGGCCACACATAAGGAAGCTGCTGGTAACTGGCTCTGTGAGACATGTTCAAATGGTGTGAAATTTTAAAGCGTGCTTCATATCCTTTCCTATAGAGTCTTAGGTTTAACTATCATTAATTAGGGGGCTATGTGGCATGTTTAAGGGAACATTAATGAGAATATCTTGGATCCTTTCATCTGCTGCTTTTAGAGGCTGAGTAACAGAACATGTATCACACCCCTTAAAACTACAAGCTGACAGGGTTCAGAAGTCTTAGGTAAGACTCTAGGCTTGACTTCAATAATGACTTCAAAGCATGAAGTAGAATAATTTGTGGTTTACAGAGGTCAGCATGAATTGACCCAAACAAGACACATCCTATTTCCATCACTCGCTCCTAGGAAGGGAGATCTAAGGACAACACAACATTCCTGATCTGATTTCTTCACAATAGTGGACAAAATTCTTCGTGTTCTTGCTTGGGATAAAAGTGGGCAATCAGAAAGATAACATGCCAGTAAAGGGGAAAGGCTCTGCCCTCAGCTGGCAGTAGCCCAAAGTGTTTGCCACGGGGCACTGGTTCTCACTGGTCCAGCCTAAAACAGGGTGTGCTGGCAGCAATGTACTATGGTGGTATCAAACCCTCACCTTCCGGGTCGTACTCTGGGTTCATATCCTGACTCTCCTCCATATTTGTCTGTCTCTAGATACGCTCTTTAACTTTTCTGGGGGTTGTCACAGATTTCTTTTATACAAAACAAGTATCCGCAGGGCATGACGGTGCATGCCTGTAATGCTGCTACTCAGGAGGCTAAGGCAGAAGGATGTTCTGAAGTTCAAGGCCAGCCTGGTCTCTATAGAGAGTTCCAGACCATTCTGGGCTACACAGGAAGATTTTGATTCGCTGAAATGAAACAGAGTAAATAATAGAACAAACCAGCATCATAACACATACACTTTAGGGAACTGGAAAGGGCTACTGTGCTGTGTAGAGTGAAGCATCTGGTCAGAGAAACAGCCTGGAAATGGTAGCTCTTTATTACACATTAGGCATTGTCTGAGAGTAATGAGCTAATATGTGGGGTGCCAGAATCAGGATCCAAAAAAGGTTTCACTAGGCTGGACTCAAGGAGCAAATCTAATAGGGTGGCATTTAACAAGGATAAATGTAAAAGCAGTGCGATTAGATCTAAACAGCAAGTGGCACAAATGCCCGGTGGGGAGACGGCTGTTATCAACCACACACCTGAGCAAAGGCTCGAGCACATCACTGACTCTTCGCTAATTAAGGGTCAATGGCATGAGAAGTCCAGCAAAAAGCAAAGGCTACTCAGGCAGCATAAAGTCAGGGCATTGTCAGGAATGAAGGAAGAAACAGTATCTGTGCCCTCTGCCATTATCTGGGCCTCAAGGGTGGTGATAAATGAAGTTAGGATCAAGAAAGAGATGTGAATCCTGTCGGAGCCTAACAGGCAGAGGTAAGAGAAAGCTCACAAGGGCTCTGGGTTTGTGTTCCCAAACACTCGAAAAGCAGTGTGTGTGTGTGTGTGTGTGTGTGTGTGTGTGATGCATAAAATCCCATTTCCAGCTCCTTCTCTGCTTCAAACCTCACAGAAGAGCAAGAAGGATGGGTGTGAGTTCCAGAAAGGAAAACTGCTGCTCACTATGCAAAGAACACGCCTCCAACCATCAACACTGTCCCCAAGTGGGGAGCCAGTGAATTTCCCAGCACTGGGATGACCTAGGTAGAGGCTGAAGAATTGCCTGCAAGAGATGCTAAACGGTGGCTACACTGTCTTCTAGTGCAAGTGTCTTCCTGCCGCAGAAGTCATGTGCACAGGTAGATTTTTCTCTGGGGAGAAGGTTCATAACTCTCTTCAGACCACCATTTATAGCACCTCAGACATCCCATGCCCCTACATCAGTCTCCCAAAAGATGAAGATTAATTGAGTTGGAGCATTCTTTGCTCAACATGTATTAAACATTGTTTTGGGACCAGTGGGTGGGACCAAAGGCTTGAGTAAGAGGTATTGTCTCCGTTCTTGTAAAAGGAAAGCTTGACTTTGATGAAGGCTGTTAAACAAATTATGCAAAGTTACTTATCTTCTGTGATGGTGTCATACAATACAATGACATACACAGGGGACAGTATTTCTGCTTTTCCTGGGAGAAGGTCCCTTCAGCTTGGGGACTGGGGACTCTGCCAGAGACACAGGTGAAAGCACTTGAGCCGTTTCCCCTGTCCTCTGGAGGTAGTGTGTTCTAGGGTCACCAAGGACTCCAAGGGCACGAGAGAACGAAACTGTGGACATCCTGTAACCACCTACGAAGGTCCTGGGAACGGTTTTTCTCTTGCCCAGACCTCTCTAAGACCCTATCCCTCCTGCCTCTGATGGGGTAGATCTATATCCTAAAATGAGATTCCGTGGAAGCTGCAGGGAAATGCCTTCACTTAGTTCATGAAAACCCAAATCAGCAGCTGCTCGTGCCTGTGTGCACACCTACATTAAACTGCCAGGCTGCTTTACATCTATTTACCCTCCATGTACTGCCTGTTTATTGGGTCAATAAATTGGAGGTAGTAATATCCACTCATCAAAACCCTACCTGTCTTCCAGGGCTTGGCTGTCACCTTACATTCTTCAGACGTCTCCCCAGGTGCTCTGCTTATGGAGAACACGCTATTCTCTGAACAGCTGAAGCATCTACTTTTCTGGATTCTTTTACTTAGCGGCATGTTTCTAGTGTTCGACTAGGTGAGGTTGAGGTCATTAATTCCCGGTGACTGGGGTGGAGCCAAAGCCCATGAGTGACTTTCACTTGTTTGGAGGCATGTGAGCCAGCTGCCAAATAGGGAGTCATGGGCCTCTCCTTGCGTCTTTTAAAGAAATCTGTCAGAGCCAGACAGAGCCAAATTCAGGAAGGCAGTCTGCCTTGTGTAGGCCTGTGGATTCATCCAGGCTCCCTGGCAAGCAGAACAGAAAGAAGGAGATGGTTCCCATGGGTTTTTAAACTAGAGGCTTGGAATTATGGGTTTTAGGTTTTTCTGTGGTCCAGTGGCTCCACTGAAACACTACTGTCAACTGTCCTAAAACATTACTTCTCCTCCTCCTCCTCCTTCTCCTCTCTCTTCTTCCTCCTCCTCCTTCATTTTTGGTTTAGCTTGTTGAGACAGAGTCTCATTACGTAGCCCTGGTTGTCCTGAAATTTTGCTATCTGTACCAAACCGGCCTTAAACTCACAGAGATCTGTCTCCATCTTTCTCGCATGTGCTGGGGATTACGTGGAATGCCACCACACCTGGCTTGTTCCAGAGCATGCAACCAAAGGGTAAACAGTTGATATCTAATAAGAGGCAGACACAGTAGATGCAGCCATCCAGAGAATACTGTTCTCCATGAGCGGAGAGGACCATCTGTAGGGATGGAAGATGATAGCCAGGCCCTGGAAGTCAGGTGAGTTTTAATGAGCAGATATTACTGTCTCGACAACTGAACTCGGATTCTTGGGCTGAACATGGTGTGACATCTTTGCATTGCGCCGCAGACATAAGAACAGACCTCCAAACCGTCAGCAGCCCCCTTGCTGGTGGCCAGGAGAACTTTCTACATGTCGGTTAGACTCAATCACGGACTTAGATGAGGAAATGGAGTAGAAGTGTGATACACTGAAATCAAGAGCCGTTTTAAATGCGAAACAGCTTGCCATTTACAGTCACCTGACTTAGAACTGTGTAAGTGGTTCCTAGAGGGACCAAAAGAGCTGGGTAGAAACCCATGCCTGCTTTCCTCCCTAGGAGAAGCATCCTGTCTGCAGCCAGGTGTTACCTGACATCGACTGCCAGGCTCAGATTATGAGCAAGTGTCTCAGCATGAACCAGGTCTTCTCTGAGGACCACTCTCTGAGTCCAAGCCAGAAGGCATGTTTAAAGCTAGTTGGGATTCATGAGGGACCAAAGAGCCCATGCACAGAAGACATTTTCACCTTACTGACCCCAATGCAGGCATTCCTCAGCCTCAGAATGCTTGTTCTTCTGGCCCCTTCCATCATTTGGACACTGTTATTTGCAAATCAAACCGGCTCTGGAGATCATGGAACTCTAGGCTTCTCCTCTCCTCTTTTCTCCAGTGTAGGGCTTGCAGGGCTCAGAACGCAGGTGTAGATCCTGACTCTGACTAGAGAAGCTGACATCTAGACAGAAAGCCTGCCGCTTGCCCTGCCTGGGAAGCCTGTTTCTGCCACTCCTTCCACACTCCCAACGGGCAAGATGCAAGCCACACCAGCTGGGTAGGTACCCTCCCCTACACTGTTGCCACTCATGGCTGCTCAGAAACCCGAGGCTGCACCAAAAGGAACAAAGGACATCTCAACGTGGACGCCGGCTATAAACACAGTCATTTTGAAGTCACCTTGGACTCTGGATCTGCCAGAAACCATTAGCCATTTTCTTAGGCTAGTTCTGTACCCGTCTGGAAATCTCCGAGTGGCTGGAAGCCATTCTGTTCTTTCTCTTTTGCCATTTTCTCTTCCTACCACACAAAATGCTCAAGATCCACCTGAGACCTAACATTTGTCTGTTTTGAGAATAGATGAGTATTTATTAGAATTAAACAGCTGGGAGCCCCGTGATATTTAGACGGGTATTAGGAGGAATGTATGAGAAGAAGATAATGCTGGGTCTCTTTGTCTGTAAACCAGCCTGGGCTTAGTTGCTGAGGGGATTTCTTGGGTCTCCTGTGAGAGCCAGATACAGTTAATTTCCTGCAAAAGCTGCGGGCTGGGCCGCGCTGATATTGCAGTGTTATTTAGAATAGAAAGGTCAGGCCTGAGATTGAATAATCATTGACAAGAAATCCACAGGGCATAGGAAGCAGTTGGTGAGCAGTCACTGACTTATTTCTCTCTCTCTCTCCCCCTCCCTCCCTTCCCTTTCTTCCTGGGTATCTGTTGATTCTGGGGTTTGTTTAATAATTCTTTTTGCAACTGTTTCCTAAAGATGTAACTGTTAGGAAAGGTTGTTTGGGACAAAGAGGGCAGTCCAGGCCATCAATGGAGATAGGACATTTATTCTTATAGACTGGGTGTATCTATTCTGGGCCATTGGCCTTAGGCACCTGTGTATTTTCAGACCACATAGAGTGTTTTGTTTGATTTTTTCTTCTTCTCATCAGTTTGAAGTACTTTGTCCCTACAAAGGGTGCTTTCTTTTCCTCCATGGTGTCTGAGATATCCTCCAGTTCAAAGCCTGCCCTGAGTTTGGAGTCAAACATCGGATTTTGAGAAGCATAGGGGGGAATCTGACAAATGGAACAGCTGCTGTGTGTCAGGCCAGGGCTGGACATTTTGCACACAGTAGTTCATGAATCCTGGCACCCATGCAAGCCCTGCTTTACAGATGAGGAAATGCCACAGAGGACAGAGGGAAGCTGGATCTCTTGACAAGACTTCTCAGTATTTATGCAGCAGCGTGAAGATGTGAAAGCATGGGATCTCTGAGTACCAAGCTCATTCCATGCCTCAAGCTTCCCAGGCTCACTGGGGACTTTCTCTGGTACTGTCCTTGTTCCCTTTATTCACTTGCCCTAAGAGTCTTCTTGGAAGTCTCTGTTTTTATTTAATGTAAGAGTTTCTTTCTGGAAAAAACAGCACCATTAGCCATCCTATCAGAAGACTGATCCTACAAATTAGATGGCGTAGATTTGTGTCCAGTTTGTAAAGAATACAGATGAGCTAGGGGAACAATAGCATCACTTCTGAATCTCAGATGCCATTTAATTTAGTTATTTGAAATTCCATTTATTTAAAGTTTGGACTTCACAAGAGTATTGGGAGTTTGAGACCAGACTGCGCTATCCAGCAAGTTCAAGGCTAGCCTGGGCTACATTGCAAGATCCTGACACCTTTTCGGTTTCACAAGGTCCCATTTATTGATTGTGGATCTTAGAGCCTGTGCTGTTGGTGCTCTGTTCAGGAAATTGTCTCCTGTGCCAATAAGTTCAAGGCTCTTCCCCACTCTTTTTTTTTTTTCTAACAGGTTTAGTGTGCCTGGTTTTATGTTGAGGTTTTTGAGCCACTTGGACTTTAGTTTTGTGCAGGGTTATAAGTATGGATCTAATTGCATTTTTCTACATGTAGATATCCAGTTAGACCAGCACCATTTGTTGAAGATGCTCTTTTTTTTTTTCCATTGCATGGTTTTGGCATCTTTGTAAAAAATCAGGTGTTCATAGGTGTGTGGATTTATTTTTGGGTCCTCATGAAACTGAAAAGCTTATGTAAAGCAAAGGACACTGTCATCAGAACAAAATAACAACTTACAGACTGGGAAAAGATCTTCACCAACCCTATATCTGACAGAATATATAAAAAAACTCAAGAAGTTAAAAAGGAACAAATCAAGTAATCCAATTAAAAAATGGGGTACAGAGCTAAACAGAATTCTCAATAGAGGAATATTGAATGACAGAGAAACACTTAAAGAAATGTTCAGCGTCCTTAGTCATCAGGGACATGTAAATCAAAACAACCCTGAGATTTCACCTTACACCCATCAGAATAGCTAAGATTAAAAACTCAAGTGACAACACATGCTGGGGAGGATGTGGAGAAAGAGGAACCCTCTTCCATTGCTGGTGGGAATGTAAACTTGTGTAACCACTCTGGAAATCAATCTGCAACTTTCTCAGACAACTAGGAATAGTGCTTCCTCAAGATCCAGCTATCCCACTCCTAAGCATATAACCAAAAGATGCTCAAGTACAAAACAAGGACATTTGCTCAATCATGTTTGTAGCAGTTTTATTTATAATAGCCAGAATCTGTATACAACCCAGATGTCCCTCAACTGAGGAATGGATACAGAAATCGAGATACATTTACACAATGGAATACTACTCAGCAATTCAAAACAAGGAAATCATGAAATTTGCAGGCAAATGGTAGGAACTAGAAAAGACCATCCTGAGTGACGTATCCCAGAAGCAGAAAGACACACATGGTATGTGCTCACTTATAAGTGGATAATTAGATATATAATATAGGATAATCATACTAAAATCTGTACACCTAAAGAAGCTAAGCAAGGAGGAGGACCCTGGGTAAGATGCTCAATCCTCATTCAGAAAGGCAAATGCGATAGACATCACAAGAGGGAGAAAACAGGGAACAGGACAGGAGCCTACTACAGAGGGCCTCTGAAAGACTCTACCCAGCAGAGTATCAAAGTAGATTCTGAGGCTCATAGTCAAACTTTGGGCAGAGTGCAGGGAATCTAATGAAAGACAGGGAGATAGAAAGACCTGGAGGGGACAGGAGCTCTACAAGGAGAGCAACAGAACCAAAAAATCTGGGCCCAGGGGTGTTTTCTGAGACTGATACTCCAACCAAGGACCATGCATGGAGATAACCTAGAACCCCTGTACAGATGTAGCCCATGGCAGCTCAGTGTCCAAGTGGGTTCCCTAATAAGGGGAACAGGGGTTTTCTCTGACACGAACTGATTGGCCTGCTCTGTGATCACCTCATACTGAGGGGGGCAGGGGAGCCTTACCAGGCCACAGAGGAAGACAGTACAGACAGTTATGATGAGACCTGATAGGCTAGGGTCAGAGGGAAGGGGAGGAGAACTGCCCCTATCAGTGGACTGGGAGAGGGGCATGGGAGGAGAAGAGGGAGGAAGAGTGGGATTGGGAGGGGACAAAGGAGGGGGCTACAGCTGGGATACAAAGTGAATAAATTTTAATAATAATTAAAAAAGATCCTGACACTTCCCTCCAAAAAAGAGGCTGAGCACGAGTAGTTCACACCAGTAATCCTAGTGTACACGTGTTTGCATGGGCACACACGCCCCCCCCACACTCGAGCGTGCGCACAAAACAAATATAAAACACAGATGAACAAAAAAAAAAAAAAAAAAAAAAACCAAATAAAGTTAGATATTTTGTATGGTTCCTCAAAGCTAGAGGTCATTTTGCTTAATTTGGGAATGGTATGGACACAAATAATAAAAAAAAATTCAGCAAATCATTTACCTCCCACAAATTGTGAATTGGCACCTAGGTTACAGCCAGCAGCCAGGAAGGGACAAGCACATGATTTTGAGAATGAGGAAAGGTCAGGGGTTATAAGGTCAGGATCAGAATGCTCTTGAGTATCTCCTAATCTCTAAGCATGGATATTGACAAGTAACGTCACCCTTAGATGACGTCTTGGCTCAGTGGCTTTGACATACACCTGCCTGTCTTTTGCTATACATGTCATCAGAGTGCTCTGGCATCTGGTGACACTTCCCATGCTTTCCAAGACTCTGTGCCTGGATCGTAAGGAGGATCATGGATAGCAGGTTGGGCCTTAGGGAGAAGGCATAGTGGCCTCCTGTCATTCTTAGCTGACGGAGACATAGCAGCAAAATTAGATTACCGAGTCATCTGCTTTATGGAAACCAGGCATATAGTAATGAGTACAAACATCAGTTTGGTGTTAACAAGTTTCTTGGCACAGCACAAGTGTTTGAAGGCCATGATCTGGCCGCTGCTAGAACTAGAAGCTTGGAGCTTCACATTTGACCTCCCTATCGGACTCCCTTTCTCTGTGCCTTGCATCTGTGTCCTGAAGCTACAAAGTCAAGGGTGTACACTGGCTTGGCGAGTTTGTCTGTCTAAAAGCCCTGAGTTCTGAAGTGCAGGAAGATGGCTGCTATTATCCCGTCTTTCCCTCCTCACTCCCAGCAAGAATGCCTTTGTCAACGCGGCAGTCCTTGGCTGTTGGTAGTGAGAGGAAAAGCTGATTCTCAGAGCAGGAACCCCTATGTCCAGGAAGAGGTAGTTTGCCTGGACAGTTAGTGCCTTGGCCTCTGAAACCAGACTCTCAGCTCCACAGTCCCTGTGTCTAGGTCTTATTTCTTGCAGAAAGGGAACTGTGACACCTGCCTGCCCCTGTGGATTCGCACAATGGCTGTGATGCTCCAGAGTACTATGTCAGCAGCAACTTTTGAAATGCTTGACACATCTGTGGTACCAATATTCTAACCATGACAAGTGTCACCTCCGTAGGTTGGTGGCCCCGTTGTCAGATGGCAATCCCTGCAGCACTGAGTGGCTGCAGATGAGAAGGATGACCTCGAGAACACAATCTCGGTGGCGCCATCTGGCATCCTCTTTACCTTTGATTCATCAGCGCACGCCTCTCCCTGTGAGATACCGTAAAGGGAAGTGGTGTGATACCTTTACTGTCTGGCACAACTCGGAGCAGCATGATCTCATGCATGCAGGGACAAGGCATAGAGGCTCACCTCTGCCTCTTTCCATGGGTTTCCAGGCTGTGCCTGGCCACAGGTACTGTTCAGGAACTGCTGGCTATTCCAGCTGCGCTGTAAAAGGCAGAGAAGCGCCGGGGCAGAAACAGGTTAGCCAAGGTCCAGCCAGGTGGGATGTGTCTCTACAGCCCCTCGCTTCCCCCCTCTTCCACTTTGCTCCGGTGCCTGCCATCCCTGAAGTTTATAGGTATCATTACCTGTGAAAAATCTGTTCCATCTGAAGACAGTCCGGGTTGGGGATGGGTGGCAGATTGCAATTTAATGACCAGATTAAAATATGCTAAAGCAAACAAATAAATAAATAAAAAGCCCAGCAGCCTGGAGCTCCACAATTCATTCTGTGGGCAGGAGAGGCTGGGACTCCAGGGACCGGCTCGTAATTCACCCCATCGGCAGGTTTAGTAGGCTGTTACTGTATGACCACAAGGGGAAACAACTCTCTAAGAAAGATTTACGCTGACTGCCACTGGAGGCGGAGGGGCTAGGGGCCAGGAGCTGAGGGTTGCGAAGCAAACAGGTCCCGGTGCTGAGCATAGGAAACAACAGGTCCTACACCGGCCTGTCTGGCAACAGAGGTCCAGACTCCTGTCCTCTTCCCAGTTCTCCCCAACCCCTCTGTTGCTCATCAGGATCAGGTCACTCCTCACGGTGGCCAACCAACCCCAGGTCACAATGCCCCTTCTTGAAATGGAGGTTGAGGTTTCTATTTCTGTACAGTAACAGACTAGCCTCTTTTCCGAGGGTAGAGAGAGAGTAGCATCCTTCTGCTGTTCTTGGGTTCAGGTAGAAGATCACCACTCAGGAAAGCGAACGAGTGACCGAGCAGCGTATGCCGGCGTCTGTGTGACTCGTGGGGAGTTCCAGCCCGTTGGTTATCTAACTGGAACAGGTTCCAGAATCCAAGCAGATACCAGAATCCAAGGAAATTTAAAGTGGTATAGTATTCTCATGTAACCTGCGTATGTCTTCTTATCCTCTTAGTCATCTCTGGATAACTTATAGCATGTGCTACAATGTAAAATTGCTTAACTGGTTGCTATTTTTAAGTGTGTGTGTGTGTGTGTGTGTGTGTGTGTGTGTGTGTGTGTGTATAGGGATCTGCACTTGTAAGCAGGTGTCTTAGGAGGTCAGAGGCATCAGATCTCCTGGAGCTGTAATTACAGGCAAGTGTGAACCACCTTGTGTGGATGTTGGGAACTGAGTTCTTCTAGAAAAGCAAGACTTACCCTTAACCTTGGAGCTCTCTCTCCAGCCCCAATATTGTTGTTACTGGGTTTTTAGGGAATCATGACCAAAAAGTGTGAATCTGTTCAATACACAAGTGACTTAGAAATAGTTTTGGTACTTAGTTGAGTTCACAGATACAGAACCTTCCTTCGGGTGTGCCAGGCCAGCGGTGCTGTGGGTGGGCACTTTCATTTAGTGAAAAAAGGGTGGGAGACGGCACCAAGGCCCGCCTTTGCCTCTCCAGCCTTTGACTTCTTCTTTGACTGTCCTCATATCCTCCTGCCTTGCAGCCTCCAATTTCTGATAGTTTATCTCTTGCCGAATACCCCGTGTCCCCCTCGTGGTCCCTCTGCTCAGCAGTCTCTTTGTTTTCCGTGATTACACAGTTAGCCAATGGGGCAGCTTGAGCTTCCAAGGCAGTTACCTAAGGGGACATCGCTGGCCCTGTTGACTAATTCAGTGTTGTTTATTTTTTTTTTTTATTTTTTATTTTTTAATTTTTTTATTTTTATTTTATTTTTCGTTTTAGTTACATTTTGTTAACTCTGTGTCCCAGCTGTATCCCGCTCCCTCATTCCCTCCCCAACCCCACACTCCCTCCCTGGTCTCCTCCCTGCCCCTTTCCAAGTCCCCTGATAGGGGAGGACCTCCTCCCCTTTCATCTGACCCTGTTTTATCAGGTATCTTCAGGGCTGGCTGCAAAGTCCTCCTCTGTGGCCTAACAGACTGCTCCTCCCCTGGGGTGGGGGTCAAACAGCCTGCCCTTGAGATCCTATTAGAAATAGTCCGTGTTCCCCTTACTTTGGAAAACTACTTGGTTACTGAGCTACCACAGGCCACATCCGAGCAGAAGTTCTAGGTTATCTCCATAGATGGTCCTTGGTTGAGTGTCAGTCTCAGAAAAGACCCTGTGCCCAGATATATTTGGTCCTTGTGGAGCTCCTATCCTTTCCATATCATACTAACTTCCCTTCTTTCATATGATTCCCTGCACTCTGCCGAGGGTTTGGTTATGAGTCTTAGTGTCTGCTTTGAAACACTGCTAGGTAGAGTCTTTCAGATGCCTTTTGTGATAGACTCCTGTCATAAGTTCAATGCACATCCCATTTGTCTTTCTAAATGAGGATTAATCACCTTCGCCTGTGTCCACTTTCTTGATTATCTTCTTTAGGTGTGTAGATTTCATTATGTTTATCATGTCTTGTAGGTCTATATAAGCGAGTATATACCAAGTTTGTCTTTAGGGATTCTGTGAGTGCTTTCATTTCCCTATTTGGTGTCTGTCTGGTTGATCTGTCCCTTGATGAGAGTGGGGTGTTGAAGTCTCCCACTATTAAGGTATTAGGATCAATGTGTGATTTAAGCTTTAATATTGTTTCATTTACGAATGTAGGTGCTCTTGTATTTGGGGCATAGATATTCAAAATTGTGATGTCCTCTTGTTGGATTTTTCCTTTGATGAGAATATAGTGGCCCTCCTTATCTTTTTTGATTAACTTGGGTTGAAAGTCTATTTTATTAGATATTAGGATGGCTACTCCAGCTTGTTTTCTGGAACCATTTGCTTGAAAAACATTTTTCCAGCCCTTTACTCTGAGGTAGTGTTTATCTTTGTTGCATAGGTGTGTTTCTTGGATGCAACAGAATGTTGGGTCCTGTTTCCGTAACCATTCTGTTAGCCTGTGTCTTTTTATTGGTGAGTTGAGTCCATTAATATTGATAGATAATATTGACCAATGCATGTTAGTTCCTTTTGTAATGGAGTCGATGATCTTACCTTGTTTCATTGCTTGTTTTCTTTTCATTTTTGTTGGGATGTTATCTGTATGCCCTGTTTTCTTGGGTGAATTCGTTTTCGTTGGATTGGAGTTTTCCTTCTAGTATCTTCTGTAGGGTTGGTTTGCTGTATAGATATTGCGTAAATTTAGTTTTGTCATGGAATATTTTGTTTTCTCCATCTATGTTGATTGAAAGCTTTGCAGGGTATAGTAGTCTGGGTTGACATTTGTGATCTCTTAGAGTCTCCATGATGCTTGCCCAGGCCCTTCTGGCTTTCATAGTTTCTGATGAGAAGTCTGGTGTGATTCTGATAGGTCTACCTTCATATGTTACTTGGCCTTTTTCCCTTGCTGCTTTTAATATCTTCTCTTTGTTCTGTAGATTTAGTGTTTTGACTATGATGTGACGTGATGTGTTTCTTTTCTGGTCTAGTCTATTTGGTGTTCTGTAGGCCTCTTGTATATTTATGGACATCTCTTTCTTTAAGTTGGGAAAATTTTCTTCTATGATTTTTTTGAAAATATTTTCTGGACCTTGGAGCCTGGAGTCTTCTTTTTCATCAATTCCTATTATTCTTAGATTTTGTCTTTTCATAGCATCCTTGATTTCTTGGATATTTTGTGATTGGAACTTTTCTGATTTTACTTTTTCTTTGAGAGAAGTATCAATTTCTGCAAGTGTGTCTTCAGCTCCAGAGATTCTCTCTTCCATCTCTTGTATTCTGTTGGTGATGCTTACTTTTGTGGTTCCTGATCTTTTCTCCAAGTTCTCCAGCTCAAGAGTTTTCTCACTTTGTGTTTTCTTTATTGATTCTAATTCTGTTTTCATGCCTTGCACCATTTCTTTTATGTGTTTGAATTTGGATTCCTGTCTCTCTACGATGGACTCTATTTCTTTGTTCATTTCCTTTTTGTATGCCACTAATTTCTTCTCTACTTGTGCCTCTATTTGTTTGGCTATGTTTGCCTGTGTTTCTTTAAGGGTTTTGTCTATTTCTTCTTTCTTTACCTCCAATTGACTGGCCATCTCTTTGAAAGATTTGTTCATTTCCTCCTTATGAGCCTCAAATAATTGAGCAAGCATGGCTTTAAGGTCATTTTCCTGTGCTTCTGATGAATTGGAATATCCATCGATTTTGGGGTTTGCTGGTGAAGTCATGATGTCCTGATTTATGTTGGAAATGTTCTTTCGCCTACCCCTGGCCATTGGCTTATCTGAGACCTTCCCTGTTTGTTTTTGGATTCAGCCGATCAGACTGGTACTGTCTCTCTCTCGAGTCTGGAGAATTCTTCAGGAAGTTGAGAGAGGTCCCGTGTCCTTAGCGTATGCTGAGGACTAGCTGTACCTGTGGGAGGAAAGTACGCAGGCGCAAACAGAGGCAAATGCAAGCGTGCGTGCGTGTGTGTGTATATGTGTGTGTGTGTGTGTAAGTGGGTGTGGGCGTGTGTCTCGAGGGACAGAGTGATGGCTAATGTTGAACCCTTGAGTGTGTGGGAGGGGCTCTGCAATGTATATGTCGCAGGCGCTAGTGATGATCGCAGCGCAATTTCTGGCATTAACTGCCTTAACTCCTCAATTAGACCCACAGAGCAGGAACTTCAATGTTCCAAGTGCCCCTCTGTTTCCCAAAGTGGGTATATGGGTGGGAGGGGGTTCGATGCCTGGCTTCTGTTTTAGAAGAAGCCAGGATCAGTGGAGCTGCAGATTCTCAAGGGTGCACTCACTTACAGGCAGGACACTTGGCAGAGATCGGCGTATCTGGGCTGTCTGCTCTCTGGTTTGGCCCTGCTTCTTTGATGTGCTCCGCCAGTTCCGTGCTGCTGTCACTGCCAGGTTATGAGGTCTTGCTGCAGCTGGAGATTTCAGGGTGGTCACGTCAGTGGGAATCAGGGTAACCAGCCTTTCTGTTCTCTGGTTTGGCCCTGGTTAGTCTTAAACTGGAGGGCTGATGTGCCCCGCCAGCTCAGTGCTGCTCCGCCGCCAGGTTAGAAAGTCCCGCTGTAACTGGAGACTGGGTTGCTAGTCCAGATGCTTTCTGGGAAGTCCTGGGGTCTCTTTACTGTGCTCTCCAAGCTTCGGAGGCCCAGCGCCTGGTGTGTCTAGCTTGTATGGCGTTTCTGTCTGGTTTTGGTGAGTATATAGCGTATTCTCTGCCACTGTGGTATTGGGCGGGCCGTACCGTCAGTGATCGCGATCCTGCGGAGCTAGTATGGCGTCTAGCAGACTCGGGCCCTGGGAGGATGGTGCAGCTGCTGTGCGTGAATCTGGGGCTCCGAGACACAGTACTGCTGGCCTTTGCCGATAAAGGACTTGGGGCTCAGCCTCAGTGGCTGCAGGCCCCAGGCAGTTAGGTCTGCGCTGAGAAAGGCGAGTCCGCTGTGCCGAGGAGGAGGGAGGTCTGGGGGAGGGGAGTGCCGAGAGATCAAAGGATCGTTTCTCACCTTCCCCAAACAAGTCCCTGGGTGACCCGAGACCAAGGTTTTCACCTCCGGCGATGTTCCCTGTTGTTTAGAAAGTCTCTCCGTTGTTTCCCTGGCTTCAGAAGTTCTTCCACTCATCAACTCAGAACTTTTTCTCTTCCACAGCTTGGAAACTGTGTGTGCTAGTCGCCATCTTGGCTCCGCCCCCAGTGTTGTTTATTATAGATGCTGATAGGACTGTATCGAGCTTAGCCATCAATATGGATAACAGGTTACATTTTATACAAGCACTCTTACTAGATTATGAGTATCCTTACGGGAAGGATTAGGTAGCTAGTGTGTGTGTGTGTGTGTGTGTGTGTGTGTGTGTGTGTGTGTGTATGCATATATGTATCCTTGTAAGTGCATGTGTACAGGAGTGTGTGGGTGTACATGCCCAGGCATGAAGGCTACAGGTCAACATTCCATGTCATTCCTCAGGCTGTCTGTCCTTGACCTCGTGTTTTGAGCAGGGTCCTTCACTGGCAGGGAACTAGGCTGGCTGACCGGTAACTCCAGGGGATCTGTCTGTCTGCACTTCTGCAGCGCTGGGATTATAAGTGTGCAACTCTGTTTTTCATATGGTTTCTGAAGCTCAAACCCCGGTCTTTAGGCTCATGTGGCAAGCACTGTATGAGTTGTCGTCCCAGACCCAGCCTTCTTCACCCGTCACCCCAGCACACAGAGCGACACATCTCAATGGAGATGTCAGGAAAGGTTGGGTGCTGAGTGGAATGTTATTTCTCCACAGGGGTCTTCTCGATCCCACGAACAGGCATCTGTGAAGCCCCGCCTCGCCCCTTCTCGCCCCACCGTGTCACTCTATGACTTATCACCTTTGCCCACTGAAACACACATGGCGATTACAGAAACAGATCTCCATAGAGCTAGAGCGTAGAAGGGATGGGGCAGCTCTCCTCTAGGATCCAGCGTGGCTGGGGATTGCTGCTGTACTTGAAGGAAGAGAAGGGTGAGGAGCTCTGAGGTCATCACTCATTTCCACCCTTTGGGGAAACTGTTTTCTATTCACATTCAGCAAATGATGCTCTTGTACCAATAACAAATGTCAAGTGCTCTTCCTGGGACTTGGGGAAGACAGAGCATTAGCAAAGGAGGAACAATCCAGCAGAAAGGACAGGAGTTCTATTTAAGGACAGGGAAGCTAAGTAACAAATGTCACCCACAGACACCAGGGAGACAGCTTTGCATCAAAAACCATGGCTGCAGGAAAAAAAAAAATGCCCATGGTGACCTGTGATTATCCTGGACTGCTGCCTTCATGGAATATTCCATGAACCTCCCTCTCATGCTTTGACATGATCCTTAGCTCTCAGCATTGTGTTCTCTGTGGGTTATGGTGCGGCCCGAGCCACATGTTAGGGGCCGTGCAGGGAATTTGTAAGCGCTGCACACCGACCCTGACACCACACTTTAAACAGCATTGCTAATAAGAGCACCACGGCTCCGGCCCATGGTGGTTTGGCTTCTGTTACAGTCCTTTGTTTATTTATTCATCTGACAGGCGTGAACCAAGCTCGTGTGGGAGTCGCTGTTCAGTCCCACTCCAGTCGAGGTCGTAACAGGGATAAAGTCTCTCCACCTCTTCATTCCCACTGAGGATAAACTCAATGAGCTCAAATTGGGGGGGGGTGCTCCTCAATTCACAAGACAGGCAGACAGACAGTAAGCAGTTCCAACAGAAGTCCATGAGTGTCACATGAACAAAATAAGCAGAGCATTGTGGGGCTTGTGGGTGGTGGGGCATATCTACACTGGCTGTGAAATCCAAGCCATGGGATCTTGCAGGGAAAGCCTCCTTCTGAGCTAAATTTATTTGTACATCCCCCCCCCATAAAAGCCAAGTGCTGTGTGTGTGTCATATATTCTCAATTACACAAGTATGTGTGTGTGCACACGTATGTGTGTGCTTGTGCATGCATTCATGAGTATACATGTGTGAGCATGCACATATGTGAAGTCATAGATTAACCTTGGGTGTCATTTCTCAGAAACGACCTGCCTTGTTTTTCTGAAACAGTTTTTCAACCCAGTTCAGCAGGATGGCCCATAAACACCAGAGATCCACCTGTTTTCACTTCTCCAGCTTGGGGATTACAAACATAAGCCACTGTGGCTGTTTCTGTGTGGGTGCTGGGGTCAGGCTCACACATCAGAGACTTGCACAGCTGAGCCATCTCCCCAGTCCCTGCAAGGTACATTTGAGTATACCAGGATCTCTTTGGGACCACACCACCATCATCTTTGGCCCAAGATACTATCCTCATCTCTTCACTGGCTCTTTATTTCCACACTTGCTTGTCTGTGGCCTATTCACAACCATCTACAGTCATACTTTTTTTTTTAAGATGTATTTATTATGTACACAATGTTCTGTCTGTGTGTACATCTGCACGCCAGAAGAGGGCACCAGATCTCGTTACAGATGATTGTGAGCCACCATGTGGTTGCTGGGAATTGAACTCAGGACCTCTGGAAGAGCAGCCAGTGCTCTTAAACTCTGAGCCATCTCTCCAGCCCCAGAGTTACACTCTGAAATTTAACTCACATCACACCACCGTCTTATGTTCCCACTTCCCCAAGGCTTGCAATTTCATCTTCCCCAGAAATAGTCAAGGTTCACCTCAGGTCTGCTTCACCAGGGCCGCAGACAAACAGGCTTGACACTGGACCAGTAGCTGAGAGCTTACATCTCAATCAGCTGGCAAGAGGCAGAGAAAGAGCTAATTGCCAACGGTGGGAACTTTGAAACCTCAGAACCTACCTTCAGTGACACATCTTCTCCACAAAGGCCACGCCTCCTAACCCTTCCCAAACAGTTCCACCAACTGAGGACCAGTTATTCAAACATATGAGCCTATGGGAGGTGTTTTTCATTTAAATCACCATACTCCACTCCCTGGCCCCCATATGCTATGGCCACATCATAATGCAAAATATGTTTAGTCCAATTTTAAAAGTTGCCATAGTTTTTTCAGGCTCAACCCTGTTTAAAACACCAAAGTCTCTTTTAAGACATAAGGTGATCTCTTTACTGCAACCCCCCCCAATATAAAATATCAAGTTACATTCTTCCAAAATACAATGGCACAAAATATATATTACCGTTCCAGAATAGCAGAATGGGGCATAATGATGAAATACTGAACTAAAGCAAGGGTGAAACCCAGAGGGACAAACTCCGAATCTTGCAACCCCATGTCTGATGTCAAAGGGCTTCGATAGCTCTGGCCTCCCAGGTTTGCGGACTGCAATTGCTCCTAGTAGCTTTCTCCTCACTGAACCAGACACTCTGCTTGCCCCGCAACTCCTCAAGCTTCTTAGATGTTCTCCTGCCTCAGGGCCTTTTATGTAATATTCTCTGTTTCTCGACCAACCTTAGTTCTCAACCAATCTTAGTGGGTTGCCCCCCGCGTCTTACAGCATTCTGTTCGAAACCACCTTGTCGGCCAGTGCTCAGGATGCCCTGGCCTCGATTCCTCACACTGCCCCCACCTGCCTTTCTTATCCTTTTTCCTGTTCCATTCACTCATTTGTTTACTGCTGCTTCCCTTCTCACTGGATTCCTAAGCTTCAGCCCAACAGAAAATGGAATCAGGCGCTCCTAACAGTGGCAAGCCCAGGGCTGAAGATGGCGGGCAGTGAATGCAGCCGAACAGAAAACCATAAAGTTACTTATGACATTACGAGAACTTCTTGCAAGTGTGTGTGTGTGTGTGTGTGTGTGTGTGTGTGTGTGTGTGTGTGTGCGCGCGCGCGCTCATGTGTATGAACGTATGGCTGTAACGGCACATCCACGTACGCACGTGGAGACGGGAGGCCAATGTTGGGTGTCTTCTTCAGTTGCTGTCTACCCTATGCTTTCACTCAGGGTGTCACATAGCTGTAGTTTACCGCTTGGGTGGGATGACTGGGCACAGATCCCAGGGCTCTCCCTGTCTTTGCCCCCCCTCGCAGTGGCATTACAAATGCACACCATTGTGCCTGGTTTCTACGGGATGCTGAACTCAGCTTCTCATGCTTGGGTCCCAAGTCCTTAACCAGTTGAGCTGCTGCTCCATTATCTCAATAACCAAGAGGTTTTAAAGAAATCACAGGTTTGACCTTTAGAAGCGTGTATGCAGAACGGCTCTTAAATAACTGTGAGGTCGGACTATTCTAGTTTGTCTTCACACCTGCCCCATGCTTTCCCCTCTTGCTTCTGTGCTGCCAGAGTGCCCAGATCTCCCTTTAGAGTGATGAGAAAAAGGTATGTCTCTCAGTTTCGCTTTAGTGGCTTCTGCTTGTCTCTCTGTAACTTTTCTTTCTCTCTTTAACACTGCTCCCATAACTGTTTGTTCCTTTGTAGCCCCTTCCCCTTTCTCTCACTTCTCCCCCTTTGTTGTTTCTACCTGCTCTTCATCCTGCTGTCTGCCCTTCCTTTCCTTGTCTTTCCCATTTTCTTTCTACTTTCCTCCATTGGTTCCTCTTCCTCTCCTCCTTGATGTCTGTGGCTGGAAACCTGTTCAGTGACCAGTTTGGCACTTTGCTCTGTTTTCCCCCGTAAGAGTCATTCGGTCCCTCGGGGTCTGCTGATTGATGTAAGGAGATGAGACACTTAAGAGAAATTATTGCAGACACGATGGAAGAGCTCAGAGGTGGAGATGATGAGCCCGAGAAGCACAGAGGCTTCCTAGAAGATAGACACCTGCCTGAAGAATAAGCATTTGTGTGTGCCACTGTGGCAGTGGGGCAGCTGTCCGTCCAGGTGTTTGACATCACGGCTCTGAGAACAAATAAGAACAGCAAAAAAGGAACTAGATCTGGGCTTTCTGCAGGTGCTAAGAGAAGGCAGGTCTTGAATTAAGATTATGAGGCCCGGGGAATAGCAAAGAGCCCTCAGAATTCTAAAGATTTCATTTTCATTCATCCTAATATTGCTTTCTTCATCTTTACAGAGCAACCTGGTTTAAGACATCAATTGCTGGTGGATCTTGAGGATCTCAGGTACTACTGTTTTCCTAGTACCCAGCTACCAATCAGCATAGTAAGAAATGGTTGGAAATGAATTCCTGTGGGACTTGGGGAATCGATAATTGCGTTGCAAGTTTAGCAAGAGTTCACTTTGGGACCATTGGTACTGTCATCTACTTTGTACTACTTTTGAATGTTGTACGTTCAAGTCTTGCATTCTTCCACCTCTCTCTGACATTTGATCATTTCAATTTGATCATTACTCTGGTCATAGCACTTTCTCTGTCCCTTAATAGATTATTTCAAGCCTTCTAACTGTAAAAATGTTCTTATTTTAACCCTGTAAAGTTCAACATAATCCTTTTTCCTCTTAGCTTATGGCTTTGCTAATGGACATAAAGTTTTAAACTTCACTGACAAACAGGGTTGCGTTCATCCCGAGAACGCAGAAGTTTGAGTTGACTTTTGCTCAGTCTACACGTTTTGACCTAGTCTTCTGGGAATGGTACACAGGATGTGGCCAGCGCAGGCTTGATCGTTGAAGAAGTTCAGGGCGGGTATATAAGACAGGTGCCTGTCTCAAGCAACAATCCCCTGAGGGGCCAGCCCAGGGAACTCAGAATTCACAGCAGAGATGTGGCTATTGGCAAGGAAAGTCTTGAGTAGGGAATATAGAAACTCAGGATAAAGTAGGAGTGTCTGAAGAAGTGGGACAATAGATCTAGGAATAAAAGAGCTGATTTTACATTGTTGAAGGTCAAGGTGCAGTGATATGACTACAAGAAGGCTGAGTGCAGAGGACGGTGGTTCATGCATTGGCATCAGGTGCACAGGGTCCTGCATAGTAAGCGGTGTGAACGTGGAGGAAGTCAAAACCTCCCAGGGGCCTGTGCCCTGCTCTGTCCTTAAATGCCTGGGGGCTGGTTCAGGCCAGGCTTCCACAGAAGGGCCTTGGTACTTGCTTTGTTTGGAGATGTGATTCCCATTCAGCTGCTGCTCCTCCTATGGGCAGGTAAGAAGTTGCAGGTCCCCAACCTTCCATTTAAGGTAGAAGGACTTGCCAGTCAACCCAAATGTTAGCAACTGGAGAGCAGAGTTTCACCAGAGGGCAGATTTTACTTATTGAGATATCGTGTGCATCTTTTCTCCCCGTCATGAAATCTCTGCCACCTTAGTAATAATAAGGACCAGAAATGAGCAAGAGAAGGAAATAGGTATTCATATGCCACACATTTTAGTGATTTTATAGTTTTATAATAGACCAACTCTACCTCTCTGACTCTAAAGCATGAAGTCAATTATTTGTTTGAAGAAAATAATATTTTCTTAATATATAAGAGCTTGAAATGTCTGATGAGTCAGAATATCTCCTGCCATCGTTTGGTTAGGACATATAGGGTCTTTCTGGACTTCAGTTATTCACGTCACCTTTCAGTCTGTCGAAAGCAAATCTGTGTCAACTGTTTCACTCACCGTAAGTTCTCCCCTTCTCTTTTATGAAAATGCTGGCTCTATGCAGGAAACCTGTGAGACCTGCAACTGTTAACTATGGGAATGTTAAGTTAGCACTGCAGGAGAGCTGTGGGTCTCAGGAACTTAGGTTTGTGCCCAGCATTGTCATCTCTGTGTGTGGGGGTGGGGGGGTGGACGGTGGTGGAAGGGCATTTCCTGATGCGGAAGAATGAAGGCCCTTTTACCTCCCACACACTCATCTACTCCATGGTTAAAGTGAGGAAGTATTTTAGTATATTTTTACAAACAAATTTAGGGTTAGGAAAGGCCTCTACAGGGCACCCACCTGAACTAAGAATCAGATTCACCTAGATTTTTTCAAGAGAAGATGGGATCAATAATTTTTTTTTTTTTAAATTTGCAACTTTGTTTTTAAGATAAAAGCTGTGGGGAAGTCAAGGAGAAATGAGGGAAGATGCAGTGAGCAGAGAAATGACAGGATGGGGATATCTTGGCCACCAGGCTAGAAAAATTGAAAAAAAAAGAGACAGGAGGAGAAAGAGAAGGGCAAAGGAGGCAGGGGGAGGGGGAACAGGAGTAACATGGTGGGGGAGGGAAGAGGGAGAAGTGATAATCATAGCTAATATTTCTTTTCAATGGAAGCAGGAATGAAGAGGCTATTCTAATTGGTAATAGTTCAAGGATGACAATGTGCCGGTGAAATATATGGGCGGAATGACACTAATAAGGAACACATTTTTCACCTTTACTATTTGACAGGTATTGCTCTGAGTGCTTTTTCCTGTATTAACTCATTTAATCCTTCTAGGAGCCCGAAGAGGTAGATACAGGCTTTAACGATATCTCGTTGCAAAAGAAACAGGGAGACAGAGAGATTAAACAATTGATCAGAGGCTATATACCCCAGTGATAAAATAAGAAACGCACACAGGGGTTGTATTCATTGTCTGATATGCTCAAGATTTTTGTACTTTCTATTTTTTTTTTCAGATTTTGGAATGCTTTTTTTTTTTTTTTTAAAGATATAATGAGATATATTGGGAAGGAGATCAAATGCTACACATACAATTAATTTATATATCAGATGTATAATTTGTATATCAGATGTATATTCATAGCCTGTAAATGATTCTGTGTATTTTCAGTGCTAACCATTGCATGAGGTCAGGTGTGAGGTTTCACACTGTGGTATCATATTGGTGTTCACTGGATTTCACATCCTCAGGTTAGAGGGGCTCTGCTTGTATCTGACCTTCACTGGGGTCATCTGAACTCCTTGAGATTTCTCGAGTGAGGAGTGACAGGACAATGCTTTGTTTTAAGGAAAGGACTGTCAACAGCCTATTACATAGCTTCAGAAGGACACTGGTCACAAAAGACCATGGCTGACTGGAAGCTTGCGACTTCCAGCTTTGAC
The DNA here is from genome assembly GCF_907164565.1 of Psammomys obesus. NCBI lineage: Eukaryota > Metazoa > Chordata > Mammalia > Rodentia > Muridae > Psammomys > Psammomys obesus. The sequence goes on along the minus strand of NW_026596057.1, from coordinate 2,666,004 downwards.
CCTCCAACCTCCGGTTTAAACACCAGTGATCTGTGACTTAACCACTCACGCCTGTGTAACAAAGCCTCAAAAATCCCTAAATAACGGAGGCTGGGCTGGCGAACACATCCGCGTGCAGGCAGGTGCATGCTAACTCTATGGGGACAAAATATTCTGCTCTCGAGACCCTTCCATTTCCCCCATGTACCTCTTCACCTAGTTGTTTATTTATAGCCTTTATAGCAAATTAGTACGTGTAAATGGAGCACCCGAGTCCCATAGTTGTTTTAGAAACAACCATGTTTATCTAAGAAATAACTCAGTTTATCCAACTTAAAGAGGGGAGGGCGGCCTAGTTACAGATCTTAATCAGACATGACAGTTGCGTGTAAAACCTGATATGAGCGTAGTCTGTGGGATTGATCCCTGTTGGCTCCTAACCCTCCTCCAAATAACTAGTGTCAACTTTGGCCTGGATTTTAAGGTGCCTTGCTGATACTGGAGGAATGGTTGGCATGGGGAGGCTTTTATTTGGTTTTAGAAGGGGGGTCAGGAAGGTCCCGAATGACAATAGTGGAGCTGGCACTTAAGTCAGGGTGATGTGACTGTTGGGTGCTCAGTGAGCAAACACCATGGAGACCTTTACAGGAAGCAACCTGGAATGCACCTCAGCAGAAGGTTGGAAGCTGCTGGGGAGGGGGGGAAATACAGCCAGAGATGTTCTCGTGAGTGACTCAGAAAGCAGCTCTGGGCGTTTATGGAAAACATGGACATATTTGGGAGGGGTAACTAAGGAAAAGCAGAGTGAAACACCCAAGGTTATTAGTGAATTCTACTATCACCATTTCTGTGTGAAGGGAAACTGGTGTGCCATGTGTACACTAAAGGTGTAATCCAGGAGGAGATGGGTCTCTGAATCCTGAGGAATCCTGAGAGAGAAGAAGCAACTTTGGGGAAGCCTGCTGGGGCCTAGGTGGCTGAGTCTGAAAGTGCCTTGTTGAATTTCAGGGATTAACGCTGAGCAAGACTCATTTGACACAATGGAAGCTCTAGACAGAAACAGAACTTAGGTGAGGGGGATTAAAACTAAGGTTTAGAAGAGTATGGTGGGGACACAGATGTCTAGTCCTGAGCACAAAGAGAGTGACCTCTCCACAAGAGGCAGAAGAGAAGAGCCTAGGGAAAGAAGGTGGCCGGAGTATTTAAAACATTTCCAGCTTGCTTTAAAGGAGCTGGGGAGACTAGGAGAGAGTCGTCAGGAGCAAATGTATCAGGACAGTTTGTTTCTGTGGAGAGGGAACAGCCCCTGTCAGTCAGACTTAGGCCCACAGAGCTGGGGAGGATGAAGCTCTGTAGGGGGTAGTGTACAAAGTATGTCTCGCTCCCTGCAGTGTCTTTAGTTTGGTCTAAGCAATTGGCAGCTGATTCTAGCTGAGTCAGGGGGAGGGCAGAAGGGTCGTAAGCCGGCATCTTGCAGAAAAAGAAGAAGCAGAACGCACAGAGGTATTCGACCTGGGGTTGGGTGTGCACGGCTTAATGGGAAATGGAAATAGTGTGAAATTTTAAATATGTCTATCAATGCCGGGGGTTGGGGGGAGGAAGGAAACCTCCAGTCAGCCTGTGGTCTAGAGGGGACCCACTTTTAAATTTCTGAATTTTTCAAAAAGGCATGAATATTTCAGAGGTCACTCTTAGAGAGAGTGGAGCAGAATGTACAGGTTGGGTTGTTGCCCTAAGAATGTAGGAAGCAGAGGGCACGATTAACTTCTTGTTGGGGGCTTTTTCTCCACACGACAGTTGACACCAAACGATTGGTGCTTTTACTTTTTCTGTGCTTTCTCACCAAATTACCAAAGCTCTGCCAAAGATCACTCATTACCAAGTTACGTTACTCTAAGTTATCCTACTCTAAATCCTGGCTACCTCATTTTGCTTAGAATCCAGCTAAGATTCTAGCCGGTGTTTCCTCTGTTTTGTGAATAAAGCTCATCCAAGGATGCAGTTCATATGCCTTGCAAGTTGATTTCCAGGGGGGAAAAAGTAGAAGACAAGAGAGATTCAAGGTTGGATTAACTGAGCACCGGAGGGGTTAGGACAGCTGTGCCGTTCTAGCAGGTGAGGCCTCCGTGGCCTCCTTAAGAGGAAGGCTCTAGACCCCACTTGTGGTAGTGAGGTACAAGCGGGCTTGTGCATAATAGGCACAGTAGGAAGTCAGAGAGGATGGAGCTGTAGATTAACATCCTCTTGGATTTTAATTTATAAGAGAAGAAAGATTTTATTTATTTTGAACGTTAATTTCTCTCTGGGTACTTATTAATAAAAGATTCATATTCGAATACATACCAGCACTTGGGGCCTTTTATGTTATGAAGGAATGCATGTTGATGACTGCTGAGCTACTTTAGAAATTCCGCTGGATGGGGAGGGGTGGGGAAGTGACTGGCTTAGGGCACAGTGAAACCCAAATATGAATGATTGATGGATCAGTTCTATCCAAAGCCATGTGAATTAGACCTTGTCGGGGTCCCAGGAAGAGGACAGAAAAGACAGTGGTTCTCCAAAGCTCAGGGACCTTGGGCAGCACTGTAGTCCCAATCTTTTGTGACTTATCTTTCTTCATCTCCCACCACCCTACCACCACTGTTGGGAATGAAAGTCTGCCTGGGTGGCAAGCCACAGATAAACCCCTCTTGGTGCAGAGGCCACCTACTGCACTTTCATCTCGATGTAGACCTCTTGGTTTCTATGCAGGAATAACAAAGAAGCTCTTGCCATGAGCTTCATTCTTCCCTCTGGTCCTGTGCTCAGAGGTCAAGCTTAAGGCCAAGATCCTTGAGTTCAGCCAGTGGCCAGGCAACTCCATAGAAATGAGTCTTGTGCCGCTCCCCACAAAATGACTGGAAGGCAGAAGAGAGACTATGTTTTGGCCACCAAACAGACACACCATTAATATTTTAGCTGCATTTCTTTTTCCCAAGTGGAAATTGGTAGAAATTGGCAAGGATTTGTAGGAATGTATGAATTATGCGTGAGCAGATCTGATTTGGAGCTTAGATCTGCTGCCGTCTAAGTGGTGTCTGTCTACCTTGTACTCTCTGCTGGATTCTAGCCTCTCATATGAGGCGAAGTCTGTACAATCAGCAGCAAAAAGCATCTAAAACGACACTGTTGCTTTTAGATAAGAGGCGTGGGGGATCCAAGATGGAGGTGTCATCTATAAGCAGTAACCACAAGACTCCCAAACTGCCAACTCCTCACCTGGAACAATGAGTAGTATGATTTTGTTGTTTATAAATTATATAGTGTAAGGTGTTTGTTTACAATATGAATGAACTAGGACAGAGCCTACCATCTCTTGGATAACACCCAGCCATAAGCCATGATTCTTGAGGCAGCAATATGAACAAAAAGGTGTGACTTCCTGAAGGTGGGGACAAGGCTACAGTCACTCTCAGTAGTTTCCTCTTCCTAGTGGCCACAGGTTTAGTGCTAAGGTCCAAGGTTAGAAATAAATTTGTGGATGTTGGAGAACAGGTTTGCTTGTTTTGTTTCCTCTTTTCCATTCTCACCTTTTCGTAGGAAAGGTAAGTTCTGTTTCCTCTCCCCTATGAGGGCAACATTGGGTTGTTCTTATATATCCTGGTATGCACCTTTCTCAACCTTTACCATGGAGGCATAATGCAGCCATGTGTAGGATGGCAGCTGGCAATATTTTCACTTGATATGTGTCCACTTAGTGACACAGACCTAAGACTTTTGTTTTTACTCTTGGTCCCTCAGCCGGCTGCTCAGAGTCATTGTGTGGAGTCACTGCCAGGAAGTGGCTGCCTAGCTAGGGAATAGTTTTCTAGGCTTCCACTATTATCCTTACATTTAGAAATCTACAATCAAGTCTTGGTCAAGGTTTTCAAGCAATGGGTAAGTATCCTTCACACCCCTTCTTCCTTCTGGCTAAGTATGGGAGATGACACACGTGTGGGTGATGAGCCACAAGGTCACCGTCTTGGGAGGAGGTACCTGGCTGGAGCATGTCTTAAATTATCACCTCGCAGGAAACAGATCTGATTTGTAGTTGAGGCATTATACATCTTTTTGTGTATTCCTTCCAGTAGTCTTGTATGGCTCCAGTGAATTCTAATGAATGTGCTGTATGGGTGAATTAGACCCCCAAGTCTCCAAATAATTGCAGAAGGACTTAGTAGGAGTGCGCCTTTCACATGAAAATGTGTTTCCATGATTAAATTTGAAGGAAGAATCTAAGACTTTTGATTTGGCCTCTGGTAAGGTTTCCAAAATCATTTTGGATAGCTTTATTCTTCCAAGGTCATTGACACTTAGCTTGTTCAATAGGAAAAAAAAGAAAAGAAAATATACTTCCCACTGCTTCTCTGTTGGTCTAGTCTTCGTTGACTGGAATCATGACTGGGGTGGGGGTTGGTATGTGATTGCTACCTCAACTTTCAACTGCCCTTTTTGGAGACATAAAGCATGAGAATGGAAAAGCAATGCTTGTTTAGAACTATGCTTTTCGTGGGACAGTTTGTCAGTCAAGGAGCTAGGAAACAGATCCATCCCACTCCAAAGACAAGCATGGTGTTGAAGGCAGAGGCATGGACTTAAAGTGTGGATGCTAAAACACCTACGCCAGAGGCCCAAGGAATACAAACAGACTAGCAGGCTGAATGCTTCAATGGGATGATAGACATAAGCGATCACAGGTGAGCTAATTGCTGGAGTGACATTTAGAATACTTTGTAGAATCCACAAGTGTTATTCATGACCTGGATTTTTCCCCATTGAAATGTCTTTTTGGCATCACAGTTTCCCTTACGGACAGACCGTTCCAGTTAAGGCAAGGTAACCCGTTGGGGCAAATAGTCATGACTTAGGGAGCAAATGAGTTACTCCTTGTTCCAGTATACCTGATTTTTTTTTTACTCTTCCTCCCTCCCTCCTTCCCTATGTCTGTGAAGCTGGTAGCCCAGATTTTAAATTGCTGATTAGGGCAATACTTCAAAGCACAAGTCATAGTAACCAGGCCCACTTAAGGAAGAGAAGCTGCCAGCATGTGGGAAGAAATCTGCACAAAATACAAGTGTATATATAGATATTTTTGCAACAAAAGAAACTATTTATTTGGAATCTGCATTACCAGTACAAATTAGGAGACTGTAAAACCTACATCATGTTAGTATCATTAGAGAACACAAAAGTTCAGCTGGAATCGAAGGGGACAGAAGCCTGTGCTCTCACAGAAGCAGAAAAGCTTAAACTTTCAAAACCAAAGTAGAGCCGAGCTTTGCAGGTTTATACTCTCAATAATAAGGGGAAGGGGGGAGGGGATAAAACCAACAACCAAAGGAAAACACTTCAAAATGAAACCCCCAAAAGGAAGAAGTAATAGAGAGAAAGAGGGGAAAACATTCAATGTTTTATTTATTTTAAGAAAAGGAAAAAAAAGGTTTACAAATAAAATAAAATAAAGTAAATTTCCAGCAAGCTTTGAGCTAGGCTGGAAACCACAAAGGTGAGGTGAAAAGGTTGCCTTCTGCCTCTCATGACATAGAAACAAGAGCTTAGCTGTCTCCAGGTGGAAATGCTTCCTATAGCATAGTTCCACAACTCATTTTTTTTTCTTCTTCATGTACTTGACTGGAAGTCCGTCTGCTTTCTGAACACCTGAGTGTTTGAATGAGCGATGTCCAAAACTGAATGTCTGTCCAACAATATGGCTTTCTTTTTCCCTATAACGAAGATGAGCTTTCCAATGAGGCCTGCTTTGTGATTTAAAGAGCCAACCAATGCACCATCAGTGAATAAACCAAGAGGGACTCTGGATCCCAAGCAGGTGGACCCAGGAACTGCTTCTTTGATCTATTCCACATGGTAATGGTTCCTATCATGGCAGCTCCACCTGTGGAGTTCTGCTGTGAGAAAGCTCTAGTCTTGTTGGAAGCATTCTTGTGCACTGTTGATGTTAATTCGGGAAAAAGGAAGCCCTTGATTGGGACATTCAGAATCAACAAAGGCAAAAAAGCCTTTCCTTCCAGCATAAGAAATCCCCTGGACAGACTCAGTGAGGTCTTAGCGAAGCAAGTCCCTGCCTCATTATCACAGGGACTACAAGGACTGCCACACACACACACACACACATGCAAGAGAGCAGGAGCATGCGGGCATGGTTTTTATCATTGCTTTTGACATCGACTGAAACAAAGAAAGAACAAGGAGGCAGCCTCTTCTACCAGCGACCCCTTTTCACATCACCTCGTATACATATTTAAGAAATAAAACTGGCAAGACCCACAAACCTGACAGTGAAAATAAGTACTCCCTCCCCTCAAAGAAACAAAACCAAAAGTAACACAAAAACAAACCTCCTTCTCTTTTTGTATTTTTAAGAGCAGGAGTAAAGAAAAGAAAAGAATTTATTTTTCTGGGTCTCAAAATTAATAAACATGATGTGTTAGGTTGTAGCTATTATGTTCACTATTCCAACATTATTTTTTCTTTTTTTTTTTTCCTTTTTCTTTTTTTAGTTTACAAAATGAATTACGGTCACTTTTAAACATTGTGAAAGAAGAAATGGATATACACAACTTGACACTTTTCTAGCATTCTTGAACTAATTCACAAATGCAAGAAAATAAAAAAGAAAAATGGAGGAAATGAGGAACATAGGTAGTTTGGTGTTAAAAACTAATGCAGGAATGATGTGTATTGTCACAGAGAGGAGGGACACTTCCCCTTCCTGTTTTGCGTGCTATGAGGGTCATTTTTAAAATTTTTTTATTATAAACACTATTAAATTCAGACCGCTTTTTTGGTTTTTTTTTTTCTTTATCTGAATATACAAGAACATTCATTATCAAATGTTCATCATCAGGTACTACAAAGAACGAGACACAAGTCGCAAGAAACAATGGAAAATGTTAATAAAGCTGAAAGACTTGTTGAGGTTTTTTTTTTTTTGCTTTTTTTTCTAAGTTTTTTTCTTTTTAAATTTGAGTTTCTGTAGTTTCATCTTTTTTTGGTATCGAAGTCAGGTTTTTCTGGGCAGAAAAATCAAAAAGGAAGAAGAAAGAGGTGAAGGTAGGTGTGAAAAAAGGCAACCAAAATAATAATAATACGGTACCACTACCACAGGGAAAGAAGTAGAAAGAAGGTGCCAGTGGGCTCAATGGGCTCCTGATACCCAGGAGCCCATTCTCCAGCAGGAACAGGAGGAGGAGGAGGGGGGCGATTAAAAGTGTACACAGTGGCAAACCCAAGGTCTGCTACCATTTCTCAGAGAAAACTGCTGTTGTGGAAAATGGAGCACTCCCCCTTGTACGGGAGACCATGAAGAAATCCCGGGGCACTTTTTTTAGGGGCTCTGAGGGATTTAGCTGACAGGAATTCCTAGGGAGTTGAGTTTCTAGAGGCTTACTCTTTCCACTCCTAGCCCGAGGCTGCCAGCTTTTCCTAGCCTTGCTTGGCCACAGAGTTCTGGTGGCTGCCCTGTTGGAGGGTGACAGTGGGCACGGAGACAGGCTACAGGCTCAGTGTTGGACCTAAAGGTGAAGTGAGGTGCTGGGTCTGCCTGGAGAGAAGCAGCCTGTGTGAGAGCAGCGCCACTTTGACACGCTCCACTCATCCCCTTGCGTTCAGTCCAGATCTGGAGTTACTTGTTTCCAGGAGAACCCTTCCGTAACTCTTACGCTTTGCTCCATGTTAAATGATGTGATCCAACCATGTCTCTGAGTAGTTTCGCTGCATTCCGGCCACAAAAACAAAGACCCCTGGCTCTCGTCACTCTACAGTCTTGTGATGTTGTCCCTTCTAGACACCCTGTTCTGAGCATGGCACAAGGTTAATGGATAGTCTTTCTAGTCAGCTAGACATATGTCCATTTGTCAGACAATTACTTTCCGCATCATCTTCAAATTCTCATCTCAGATTTCCCGGCTTGCATGTCCTACTCCTCCTAACACACATGAAGAACATGTGCATTACTGCAACACCATGTGGAATGTGTATGACCCTGTGGGCTGCTTTCTAAGCCCTCGAGCTCTTGTACTTTTTGCCTGGAAGTCCCTGAAGTAGCTGTGATTGGGACAAGGACTTGCAAGGCCACATATTGGATTCAAGTAGAAACTAATAAAACCAGGTTCTACTCCTCTAGTTTAGAATCTCTTCTCTATCCCAAGAAGACAAACAGACCAAAACCAAATCAGAGCAGGAAGCTCCTGGAACAGCGCTCTGTCATTGTGGTGATGACAACAAGGTACTGATAACAAGCAAACACTGGAACAAGAAAACCATGTACTGTTCTGACCTAGCATGGAATGTTCATCAAAGGCACATTGCTTTCCCTGACCATCAGACTTGGAGGTTACATGTATAAACAGAGCCAGTTTCTTGGGGCTCTTACAAGCCCCTTGGCGAGCCAACCACCATTCCCATTTTACAGATGAAGTGCAGGAGGCCCCAAAGACATCTGACCACATACCACTTAATCCACTGGCAGAACTGCCCTCATTATGTCTGGCAGACTGGAGAAGTTAAGCTCAACTCCAAAGCTAGACTACCTTTCCAGCAAATGTTATTTTCTGTCAACCCCATGGTGCATTGATCACAGTGACCATTTCAACAATAGCCAACAAAAACTATCACCCTATGTATGATTCTTATGTCTTCTATGATTCTTTGAATTAACTAGTAAAAATTATCCACACACCTATCCCACTCTCTTCTCCAGAGAAAGAAGCCAGGATCCATACACATTGGAATTCCTGCGTATGGCTCCCTGAGCGCTCCAGAGGTGGGAGGGATGAAGACAGCTTACACTTGAAATCTGACCTGCACACCCTGCATTCTACTGTGGCCAGTACGGGTTGGTGGGTCCTAGAAGCCCCAGGCACACATTGCTTCTCTCTCAGGCTCACCAGGTAGAGCGGGATGATTGCTATTGTGTGCATCTGCACAGGATGCTGTTGCTGGGAGATCATTTGGGAGGGAGGTGTCAGAGTGAACGCTGCCAGGGTCTTCTGTTGGGAAGAGTGATGAAGGGCTAGTATCATCCTTCCGAGTGAGGCTGTAAGGTTGTGAGTGTGTGCCCACCTGTGCGTTATGAATGTGCGTGCACGTCTATGAAGGGACAGTGAAACCTTTCAGGATGATATGCCTTCACTCTTTACAGACACACTCATCAGGATGGCTCTCTCAGACCTGGCTTGCATGAGGTTCCGAACACTGAATGGCTGAATGGTCTCCACAGACTGTCTCTGAGACCAAGAGCTGTCTCTAATTGGATGAGAGAGCTGGTAGGAATTCTGCCTTTGCTGTTTCTTGCGGCCTCCCCCGCCTGGCTTCCTGCTTCGGACTCAACCTGATAGAATTACTCAGGGACATGTGGCACCTTGAGAAGCCCAGTTATGGCAGTCCCCAACAAACACCGGGGGCCAGAAAGAAGAGGAAGAAATCAGGGTTGTTCCCAGAAAGAAGGGGGAAATGGAAAGAGTGGCCTGGAATGAGTAGGGCAGTGTGGTGTATTCCTGCTAAGAGGTAGTGAGAGTAACAAGAGAGACAGAAGGATTGCCTGTCAGCATAGGGATGAGGGCTCCGAGTGAGGTAAATTTGGCTCCTCAAACCACCAGCATGAAAACATACAAATACGTTTATTGTTTTCTTTGTAATTTGCTTTTCCTTTTTAAATTCCTCTAATTGTGGAAAATATCCTTCAGTGATATAATAGAGGGCAGGAACTTGGGGCATCTAGAACAGAGAACAGGGGCCAGGGAAGATGACAGAAATCAGTCTGACAGCAGGGGGCAGGGGAGGGTGGCTTCTACCCAGAAAAAAAGGGAAGAGAGTATAAAGAAGTGTCCAGATTGGCTGACATAGCATCCCAAAGAAGAGAAGAGAAGGAGACTCTTATTGTGTTTGCTGATTGCTTCGACCTCCAGTCTGACCGCTTCAGCGTTGGGAGAGAAACCCTCCCTCCTGCCCCTGCCCCAACTGCGGCACAGGGTCAGCCGGGATGCGATTGCTGGGAGATCAGTTGGAGGTATCAGAGTGAACACTGCCAGGGCCTTCTGTAGGGGAGGTCACTGATGAAGGGGTAGTAGCATCCTGCCAACCTCCATTAGCCTAGAAGGGAAAAAGGGAGAGAAGTCAGTCCTCTGTGATCAGGTGGCCTTTTTGAGCAGACAATGACAATGAGGCAACTTGTGGGAGAGACTGGCACCTGGCACATGGGGACACTCATAAAATGGGCATATAGGGTTGTGGATGATAATATTTTCCCCACATTCAGTGAGTTCATCCTCCCAGTAAGCCTTTGTATCCAATGCTGACACCTCCCACTTGTGTGAAATGTTAGTATTTCTCCAAGATTCTATAATTCAGTCCCCATCATCTATGGAGTGACAGCTGCCTTCCAGTCAGGAGACCTGAGAGTTCTATTTTGGCTCTAATCTCACCAACAACAAGCCACTGGTGAGGGTTAAGTACCTAAATAGGGTTAGTTTTGGTTTCTCCCCTGAGGAATAAGATGCCTGGCCTAGATACTTTCATGCTTTCTGAAGTGTTTCCCCTCCGCTCTAGCTCTGTATCCTGAGTGTTTATGGGCTGCCAGGTCCTGTTCTATGCCAGGGTCTAGAATCTCTTTGGTATATTGTAATGAGCTAGTATAGTTCATGTACTCAAGAAAGGGGCTAGGAGAAGACCATGAATGACCTGTTATTCAAGTCAGAACCTAACCAGCAGTGAAGCCTATTGTTAAGAAGGTCAGGGCTTCCATGAAGGCAATATTGGGTCTTGTTGGAACACCGGGAACTGATGTATTTGCAGAATATATTGCTATGAAGAGAGAAGGGCGAGACTGGAGTTAGAGGGTTAAACTGGGAGAGGGAGGGGAAAAAGGGGAAAAGGGAGAAATATGGGGAGGGACAACTATCATTAAGGTCCATTTGAGGGACCATATGGAAACCTGAAACTAAAGATAAAAATATATAAAATATATAAATGGAGTCGCCAAATAATGGGGGAGACTGGACATCTATGCCATCAAGGAAAACCTCCAGTGCCAGGCCTAGGTTACATCTACTTGAGTCACTGGCCAGAAGGGCCTCATGAACAATCCCCAAACATCTCAGGCTGCGGCCAAAGCTATCAGTTGCTCTCTACAAACTGATGACAAGGCCCTGTAGATGAAAATAACTCTTGCATATCTCATTGAACAGAGAAATTGACCTGGTAGCTAACTAGAGGCCTCGCCCCCACTGACAAGTATTCACGGTACTAGAAGGTCCTCTGCATGTTACCAAAGGAGAAAGATAATTCTCAACCCAGCTATGAACCCTGTGACCTACATTAGTGACCTGCCTACAAGATATGCTGATATAATAGTGGCACAGATGTTATGAAAGTAACCAATCACTCTGAATTTAAGGCCTACTCCATAAGATAGAGCTCATGCCTTGACATTGTCTAGAACCCATGTTCTAGACATAGCTATGATGGCCAAGAACGTGAAACTGGATAGGCCATAGGCCCAGGGGAAAAACAAATACTATTGTTTTGCTAAAGAAATAGAGCAATGCAAGAACTTCTAGTGACATTCTTCTGTACCCATAGATCAGTGGCTTGCACATTCATCATCAGGGATGCTTCTACTTGCATCAGATGGTAACTGACACACAGACCCACAACTTGGACAATGTACAGAGCTGACAGATTTTTGGAACACTCAGTCCTAAACGGGATGTCTTCATCAAACCTTCCTCTTAGGGGTCAGAGCCCTATGTGAAGAGGAGTTGGAAAGACTGTAAAAGCCAGATGTGGTGGGTAACACCAAGGAAGCAGTGTTAGCCAGATACAGCGAGACTGATGCAAATACGAACTAACAGAGACTGCGACAGTATCCACAGGGCCTGTATGGTTCAAGCCAGATGGGGTCCCAACATTAAGAAGGGAAAGTAGACCTGTTTCTCCACCCCTAAGCAAGAAACTGTCAGCAATTGGAACCTACTCACAAGGGAAAAGTAAGTCTCCAATGGAGGCTCACTGGGTAAAGATGGCCAACACAAACTAACCCAATAGTATTTTTGTAGACTTTTTTGTCTTATATTTCTTTCTTTAGGATTTTTTTTTTTTTGGCCTTTTGCTTGTATTCTGCCTTGGAATTTTGTGTATGTATGTATGTGTTGTGTGTGGAGGGCGAAGAGATTCCTGTTTGTTTTTTAAAGAGAGAGAAAAAGAAAGGGTGTGGAATTGGGTGGTTTGGGAGGTAGAAGGATCTTGGAGGAGTCAGGAGAGGGGAAAGCATGATCAGAATATTTTGTCTAAACTTTTTTTTTTCAACTAAAAAAAAAAAAAAGCCCAACTAAACACAAAGAAGGTTTCCATGAAAACAATATTGTGTCCTGCTGAAGCATCAGGAACTAATTTTTTTTTTGTACTTAAAATTTTTATTATTTTATTTTATTTTTTGGTATTTCTTTTTCTTTTACAATTTATTCATTATATATCCTGATTGAAGCCTCCTCCAACTTCTCCCAGTCCCACCCTTCCTCCTTCTTTTCCCCTATCCCCTTCCTCTAGTCCACTGAAAGGGGGAGTTCTCTTCCTCTGCATCTGCTCATAGCTTATCAAGTCTCAACAGGACTGCCTGGATCCTCTTCCTCTGTGGCCTGGCAAGGCTGTATCAGCAAGGGCAAGCAGGCAACCAAATTCACGACAGAGGCAGCCCCTGCTCCCCTTACTTGGGAACCCACATGGAGACTGAGCTGTCTAAAGACTCTGATATTCCATCTTACACCCAGCAGAATGGCTAAGATAAAAAACTCAAGTGACAGCACATCCTGGAGGGGATATTGAGAAAGGGGAACCCTCCTCAATTGCTAGTGGGAGTGCAAACTTGTACAACCACTTTGGAAATCAATCTAGCACTTTCTCAGAAAATTGGGAATAGAACTACCTCAAGATCCAGCTATAGCACTCCTGGGAATAAACCCAAAAGATGCCCCACCATTTAATAAAGACATTTGCTCAACTATGTTCATAGCAGCTTTATTTGGAGTAGCCAGAATCTGGAAACAACCTAGATATCCCTCAACAGAGGAAGGGATACAAAAATTATGGCACATTTACACATCAGGAACTAATTAACGTACTAAGCAGAGGAGATGAACCTTGAGAAGGTGATTCAAGTGAAATATCAAGGCCACCACTGTGGGAAGCAGTAAAATGGTAGCAAGAGGGGAAACTCTAAACCTGACGGGTCCTCTGGAGGACATTTGTACTAGGCCTCAACCAAATAAATTGTTCTTTAGAGTTTGTGGAGTGGACAGTCTAACTAAATACCCCAGAACTGAAATAGTCCAAAAGTGATTTTTCAATGACATTTAATTCATGACTGATATGTTTGAGATCACTGAGGTCACTGCACTATACAACGTGTCTCCTGTCCCAATCACTGTGTTCTTGGAAGCGGTTTACCTCAAGTCCAGAAATGGAAAGGTCAAGCAGACTATGTCTTAAGGATTCCTGGTAAAAATAGTTTTTATCATCTGTCCTTTGGCTTTATTCTCTGAAAACTCTGGAGTAGACCGGCAGACATTATTATTCACATTTAGAAGGGATCAGCACTGGACTGTTGGAAAATCCACAGTAAACAGAAGAGTAAAACACAGGCCTCCTAACTTCTGAAGCCAGCTCCTTATCTGCCCACTTTCCTCGACTTGGCTTCTGGTGTCATTGGCTCGCTCAATGATGCTCCAACTTTCCCAGGAAAGCCAGATTTTTCACTCAAAACAGCTTCCACTGAGTCATTTTGGCACAGAGTAGATTTTACCAAACCCCTTACAAGGGAAAGATCTGGATAGCAAGTGGCTTATTCCAGGCAGCACCAAGAAGATGATGCCTCCCAAATCTCAGGTCCATGAACATCTGCTCTGAGCTCCACCCTCCAACCAGACAGTCCTTCGCACTATCTTCTCTGCTGGAAAACTTCTCCCACTTGCTTGTATTTGGGACATTTCACTGAGAACAGCGAAGGTACAATGAGAATCCTGTCACAGCGTGAGGTTTTTTTCCTGTTCCAGGGGCAAAGAATTGGCAGTATAATCCATACCAGAAAGAGAATTAATTCAAATTCCTAGCACAGGTTGTCATGGGGAGATGGTACCTCCATTTTCCCACCCATCTAAGGGCGTATATATTCTGGTGTCATTTGAGGCTTGCTGGGAACAGTAACTACACTTATTTCTTTTTCTACAAGAAAGTCTTCTGGTGCTATTAGTCTTTTTTTTTTCCCTGAAAAAAAAAATAGGGCATGCTTATCAATAATATTTAGAAAATAGACAAGCTTAAAACACAAAATACTTAACACCCATAATCTACTACTCAGAGATAATTACTGTGAGCACTTTGATATCTGTCTATTCTCATAATTTTATATGTGTATGTTTCCTTGATATT
>NW_026596057.1:2645160-2651552 GCF_907164565.1 Psammomys obesus | reverse complement strand
AACAGCAAGACAGAGTAAAGCATTAGGAAGAACAAAAACAAAAAACAACCTTAAGACTGCCCTGTACAAGTCAAGAAATGCCAGGCAAGCTGTTAGCATGTGTGTCACAGCATGTGGCCTAGGGGTGTTGGGGATGACCATCACCACCCTTGAGTAGCCATGCTACAGTCCACTAAAACACTGGGGCCCCCTGAAGGAGCATTCAGGAAAGATCATCAGCTGGACTCTGCCTTTTAGGAAGGGCTGGCATTCCATACTGCTCAGAAACGCTGGGAGACTTCTCCTTATATTTTCTCTGGGCTGGGGTATCTTAGAGAACTGAAATTTAACTTCTCTTCTTTTAAGAATCTGAATTTCTCAAACTAGTACAAGATGCCGGGGTGGGGGTGGGAGTGGGCTACAGGGAACTCAGAGATGGTGGACAAGGGTTAGTTCAACCAAATATCAAAACGAACATTTTAAATATGCTAGCTGGACCACTGAAGGAGAATATATGAAATTTGCACCCCAAATAAATACATGCAACAAACCTTCCAGCTTTGTAATAAACAAACAAACAAGTCCCTAAACCCCTCTTCTGTCCAGAAGCCCAAAGAATGGGCATACACATATGCACATGGCTCTTAGATTTGGCAATCACCATCCAAGGGTAAGACTCTTTCCCATTAGCCCCAAGCCCACATTCTAGGAGAGCCTTGGGGTTGGAACCAAATTGTGTAGCTGGTCACCTTACCCAAGGATATACCAACTACGATCCCTATGCTTCCTGCATTATTTAGGAAACAGTAGCACAGGAGGTTCAAGTCAGACAGGGACAAACACTTTGTAAAACAACAGCACGTGGTGCCAAAAGACCCGGGAGAATTCCCTTCCCTAGAAGTGCTTTATACAGTGGAGGACCGCCTGCTACTGTGGCTGCTGGAAACCGCTGGCTGAGAAAACTGCAAGCAAACCCTACAGCCCTGTCTTTCCTGTAAATCACTCAGGCCGCTCCTGAGGTATCATTCCAGCTTTAACATGAGACCTTCAGAGGCTGTACCATCTTGGGAAACAGCTGACCTCGCTTACTGCCACGTTAACCCTCAGGAGCAATTCTTTCCCTCTTCCCTGACTGCGGGTGAATATTAAGCAGAAAGCTCTGCCTTTGTGTGTTTATTATCTGGGCGAAGTGAGGAAAGAACGCTCTCATTAGCAGCTGTGTGCTGGTGGCAGGAACTAAGACTGTTTTTGCTGCACCCCGACTCTCCCTCTTCACTGTCTGATGCATGCTGTCCCTCGTAATGGACAGCGCGTCACAGTGTGCACCTCAGAAACCACCCTCGCCGACTTAGTCGTTTTCATTTCTGGAGTCAGCCCTCCTGATGGACTCTTTTGCACAGGGTGGAGAAGCAAGACTCAATCCCACTCTTCATTGTTTCACCAGGGGAAGCGTAAAGGCTAATAGAATAGGTTCAACCTAGAACTTTACAGAGGAGAAAGATACAGTATAAAATTGGAACTAAATGCAGCAGGTTCCCAAGGTAAGAAAAAAAAAATATATAGATAGATCTTCAAGGCAGGAATGAAAGATATCACGAGACCAAAATACTTGAAACAAAAGTGACTCTTTACTCCACTCTAAAGAACCTGGATCAGAATCTGACGTGGACCAGGTTTTGCTGGAAGCATACCTAAAGGCCAAGCATGGCTGTCTGAAGATACAGAGAGAGGAATGAGTGCCCAGGCCAAGACTGGGGCAGTGGCGGGCTGGAAAATCTACACCGTCCTTCCTGACAAACACAAGGTGAAAACGGCCACCAAGGCCCCTGTTTCTTTCTTCTCTGCCGCTTTTCTCGGACCAGAACAGAGACCAGCAGGCAGCTGCCTCTCCCTGGCTTTGGAGGGTTCGGCAGGGCTTGTAGGTTTGAAGCAAAGGCTGCTGCTGGGCTGAGCTGCTCCTGTCCCATCTCTTCCTGCTCTTTCCCTGCGCTTACCTTAGCAGCATGCCGTGATGCAGAGAATTCATCACCTGATGTGACAGCCCAAGCGAGCCTGGCACTAAGAAACTCTCATTTGCAACCCAGAAATACGCTGAGGTGCCGCAAACTGGCTGATGTCAGCACCAAGTGGAGCTAGACCTGCATCCCGGCCAGATGCCATTACCAGAGATGCCTTCAGCATGGATGAAGACTTGTACGTGCTCCAGGCCCTCAATCACCCAGGCTGGTGGGCCAACGAAGATGCAAAACAAAGAACGCGGATATATCCTCTCTCCTCCTCTGGCCCCCTGTGTGTTACACCCACACTCATGCATGCAGGCATGTGTGTGTACACACACACACACACACACACACACACACACACACACACACACACTGCTCCTATGTATCCCAGGCATATTAGTTCACATAAAAGCTACACCCTAGATCCATAATCTTATTCTTTCTTCTTCCCTTCTTCTCTCCCTTTCTTCTTGGCCTCTTCTGCTGCTTCTTTCTCCTTCTCCTCTCAGATGTGGACAGGGTCCCACTACAGAACCCATGCTGGATTCAAACTTGTGATCCTCCTGTCTCTGGCTCTCAAGGGTTGGGATTACAGGTGTGTGCTACTGCACATGGCCTCATGCATTATTTTCCTACAAAGCCAGAAGAACTGTTTTCCTAATGTGCTTCCTCAAGATAGCCAAAGACAGGCTTCAGAATGTAAAGATGTGATTGCGAAGTCCCCTGGGGGTCATCCTCTAGTTCAAAATTTCCCAGGAAAATTTACAATGGGAAACAGATCTGGGCCCAGCCTGGCACTCCTCCAATCTTATCTCTAGCTGCCCCAAAGGGATCTCTCAAAAAAACGTAATTTTGATCATATCACCGCCCTGGGTAAACCTTTCGAGACTTTCCACTGGCTTTCAGATGAGGTTCAGTGTCCTCATCGAGTGGCTACTAGCATCTTTGATTGTGTTTATTCCCAAGCCAACACTCTCATTTACTACTTCAGCTACTCGGGCTACTTAGGAATTCCCATAACAGAGCAGGCCTGCTTCTTTCTCCTTGAATACAGCGCGCTCAAGCGTCCAGTGATACCCACTTAAGTAGGAGCTCCTCACGAGGCCGAGTTTAACTACCCTCTGGGCTCCGTTCCTTGGCAATGTCCACCTCTCCACCAGCTCCTCAAGGCTCTGTAAACACCTGATCACCCGACCTATGCGTCACGTCGAGTGTGTTCCTTCACAAGACCCTCCCCTCATTTACGGAAACGCAGAGGCACGGCTGTGTTAATATGTCTCTGATTCCAAAGAGCCCCGCCACAGTGTCTGTCTGACACAACATGAATTTTGATAGACCTATCTTGAAGGGAACACGGGAAGGTATAAATAAATAAACACATGGGGATACCAGAGCATCCATGCTCCATCAAGAAATGATACAGGAAGCTCAGTTCATTAGACTAGATAGGAGCAGTGATGTACGTTTAAAACTTATTCAAGATACCAAGCAGAAGTGGGTCTTGTGTCTGGGTAAATTCCGAATGCAGCCTGTAACCTTTCCCTTACTTACTAAACTGCCACCAGGGAGACGGCTTATTCCAAACAGTTTGCCGCGATTAACATTTACACGATAGCACTTTGTTTCCAGGGAGAAGAGTTGAGAAGAATATTGTACCAGGGCTTCACAAACCATCTCAAGCAGTGGCAGTGTCCGGATAGACTCAAGGACAAGGTATACTTCCTACCTGGAATCCAGACAGTTTCTAGGTCACTGCTTTGAGCATGGCGAGTGCTCTAAAATGTGCAGGCATGGCCCCTAAATGCCCCCCCCCCCCCATCCTGGGAATATGCTTTCCTATCTTTTCTCTTTCCAGGAATGAGACACACATGTAGCTTCTGTCTTAGGATGTGGGAACAAAGCTGGCATATCCAATATAAAATATCCTTACACACGCCAAATATTTGGATTTTTGAAAAAAAAAATTGTTTCGATATTGTTGTTAGTTGATAATACTTTATTTGCTAAATTAGGTAGCCTCTTTTGGGAAATTTCCTGGGGCCATACATGACTCAGCATCGGTTTTGGTGCCGAGCATGCTCTGACCCTACGTATGAGAACCCTTGTATAGAAAAGCCCCTGTGTGGCTGAGAGACTCACTTCCTCACTGCCTCGGCTCTGCTTAATGTCCATAGTTCCTTAAAGATCAGGATGCTCACCTGGTCTTAGAGTCAGGTGTCACCCGGAGAGCCTACCTGTCCTCATACATATTTCTCTGAAATCAGTCATCTGCCTGGATCATCTTATGATACTCCTTCTAGGGTTCCTGTTTCAACAGCTGCTTGGCAGTGGGGGCTTCCTCTCTGACTGCTAGCTAGCACTCAGTGACACTGGTGGTTTCACACTGCTGTCACACTCCCATAAACTTGGGAGCCTTAGGATCTTGTGCAGGTCTTTCAGAAAGACAGTGCAATCAACATTCCTGGGAAACCATACTCACGCTGTAACAACTTTTGCAGTTTAAGATGCTGCAAAGAAATAGCAGGTTCTCTGTGATCAAAGCGCTGTTTTATTACCCTAAAGAGAAGCCCAGTGGGAGCTTCTTTTGGCTTTACCTGCCCAGGTCTCCTGGTCTCATGGACTCCATGTCATCTTCCAAGGCCAGGCTTGAGAGGTACATCCCTGTAGGCTTCTTCACGACACACCATCATCTATTTCTCTAGATTTCACTTCATTGACACTGAACCATGTCCAACCTTTATTTACCTTTTCAGATCTCCACAGGAACACCATGTCCTTTCTATTCTGATCACTTAGTTTTTTTAGTTCTACCTTGTGCCATTTACTAGACATATGGTGGTAGATAGAAAAATTAAGGAGAAAAATCTAGTTTCTAGCATCAACGATTTTAAAGTTTTGTGGAAAACAGACATTTTTAATCATCAAAAGAATACATATTGCATCTAGATTGTCCTAAGTGCCAGGACAGAATAGTTTATAAGGATTTCATGGACGCTTCTGTAATGTTGGTCTGAAGGTGCACAGAAAACAGTGATGTAAAAGAGTGGAATCAAGAGGCTCTCAGACAGTAAGAGGACTCTACCTAAAGGCCGTGAGGAATTAAAAGGGGGGTGGGTTGGGGAAGAGGGAAAGAGACAAGATAAGGCTGAGGATAGAGAAAAACTCGATCACTGAACTTGAAGACCTTGTGGAGGGCTTGCTTTGACACTTTCCCTCAGTAAATAATGCAACAAGAAGCCACTTGAAAGCAAGGAACATATCCAATGCTGTGGCCTCTCAGTGAAGCACTTGTGATGAATGAATGAAGAGCTGGTGCTTTGAAAGCTTCCCTAGTATCTTAACCCTAGGGAGATGGGGCCCTGGCTGCCGGAGGCCATCATGGCTGCAAAGATATACACGCTAGGTAATTTGTTTATTCCAGACCACAAATACATATTAGCACTGGCACATAAATCAATGGGAACTCATTCTTACTCCTCAGGGGAGGACACCAGGACTCAGAAACAAGGTTAACCAAACTTAGTTCCCATTATAGGCTAATACTTTGGGTGCTTCAGGCATAAGGAGCCGGGGCTGGGTGACAATGTAGAGTCACCATTCAGACATCCAGACACCACTAGGCCTTCACTCGGGTGAAGGCAGGCGACTCAAGCTTGTGGATTACCTTCTGGGATCTGTTACTGAGTGGCTGCTACAACACATGGCTCAATCAGGCAGCATACATACAAACCATAAGCTTGGCCTTAGAAAAACCAGGGCATTCTAAGCTCTTCCAATACTAACTTACAGCTCAGCTGACATCCACTTTCATGGATCTGGGGTATGACCCAGAAGAAACGCCAAGTGCGCAGTACGCCTGGCCAGTTAGCATGGCTTATCGCACACTGGTGATGTATAGTAAGATAGAAAATCCAACCGATGTGAACAAACTCTCTCCTGGTCTTCCATCTGCTGCCTTCAGGGTGTGGGGTCAGTACCAACTGCACCTGAATTAGCATGTAGCATCCTCCAACATCCCCATGTGATATGACTGAGATCAGCTCCCAGTCATGATCTGCTTTGGTGTTTTCTAGCAACTATCTCCCCCTCCCCCAAATCCATCTATCATGAAGACCCAGAATTAATACCACTACATAAGGCACAGTAGACAGAGGTTGAAGTCAGCTGTACTACTCTGTGGCTCACACAGAATGTGAGACTGTGTACAGTTTCAGGTCTAGGATGGATTGCTTTCTCACTGCTATTAAAAGTACAAGTAAAATGATCACACCAAGTGCTCCTATGCCCCACAGACATACAGGAATCCCGAGGCCAGCCATACAGTAAGCAGGGTGTTAAAATTGAAAAGTGTCAGTGCTTATTCAACTTTCCAAAGATTATCCTGATCTTCTAGGAAAAAAAAAAAAAAAA
>NW_026596057.1:2635712-2645150 GCF_907164565.1 Psammomys obesus | reverse complement strand
CCCCCCCCCACCCCACACCTACCCAGTACCTATTCCTAAGTGGTTTTCATGAAGTAGGGCTATGGAAAAGGACGCAAAGTCTACTGAACAAACAGGCCTGTTTAGGTGCGGCTTGACAATCCCTGTGAAGGGCCATTTTCCACACAAAAGCCAGAGATCCTGGAAGAATTTCCATTTCCATGTTGGGAATATAAAACTGTCCTGGTCGTCAGAATCCCGGACTTCAAAATCTACCCAAATATCTTTTCATATATTAACCTCTTATTACAATCTCTTTCCATTAGCATTTTTCTTTTGAAATTACTCAAGGGCCAGCACACAATGTAGTAAACACTCTATGTAAAAGTTTGAGCACTTAATCCTCCAAACTGTGCCATGACTTGGGCTGTTAAAAGCAGGAAAAAAATACAGAAAAAAACATTTATAACTTCTCCTGTTAAGACATTTATCTTTTAAAATTCGGTGCTAGTACACATTTATAATAGTGTTGAATTCTTTGGCCTCTGTATTAGAAAGAGAACATTACAAAGGGTTCTTCTGCAAATTATTTCTAACAACTTCGGCACAACTGGAAGGCTTAGCTCAAGTTTTCCATAATAATGTACTTTGTGCTCAGAATAGTCATATGAAGTTTAAGCCACCAGAAAATTCCTTAGAAAACTGTAATCAGACTGACATTCCGTAAGAGCCAACATAATTCTTAAACACAGAGTGGGGGTTAAAATGCTTACTTTTCTCTTTTTAAGGGCTTTAGGAAAGAAAAATAGTTATGGATTTAGTAATGAAGGGAGCCCACAGGGCCCTTCTGAGGACTAGTCATAAATCATGCTAAGCCATCTGTGATGCAGATATAGCAGGGACAGGAAAAAAGTCATTTTGATATCTGTTTTGCATTATGATAACCTCTGCAGGAGTGTTGGGCGCATTTTTGCTAATATTGACAGAATTATACTTCTTCCAGAGAGAAGTGAGAATGCCTGCCTAGCGCTGCAGTTCACCTTGTGGTGCCGGGTAGGAAATCTTTAATAATCGACCTGATAGGGAAGGAGGAAACTGGTGTGATTGGACCTGTTAGCCTGGTTCTTTCATCAGTCACACCACGATGAGGAAGAAAAACAACAGCCAACCACCACCACCACAACAATAAAACCAAAAGAACTTTCAAAAGCAAATGCATTCTTCAGGGTATCTTGACCTGCATGGGCTAAGAAACATGAAACTTGATCAAATTAGACAGTGTCTTATGGTGCCCCTGTTTACAACGTTACGGGCTCTCTTCATGCATGATTCCAATTAAACAAAAGAAGGTCGTGGTAGGATAGTCCGGGGACTCGGAGAACCTGATGATAACACATTAGTGCAAGGAGAAGCTCATAGAAGAATTGTGTGTTACCCTAAGGATATCCAGTTACAAAGGCAGCATATGGCAGGATGAACCCTTTTAATAAACAAGTAGGCTGTGAGGTCAACATCACCGTACATACTCATAGAAATCCCAGAAATCAGATTAGTAACCATATTATGAGTCAATATATTTAGATTTGCTAGAATATTGTTGCTATCATCAGACTTAGAAGTGCACTCCACATCCCAAAGATAGGTATTTTGTCTGCTATGAGAAGGATGGGGACTGCTGATACTAAACATATTTAATAAGGAAATGTCTGTTTTCCCTTTTTCTCCTCCAGTAGAGGTATCAACATGTTTTCTACAGCATACGGACATGAAGGTTATACCTGATATATTACTGACTTTTTACTGGCATGCAGAAATTCAGAAGTGACAGCACAGGACATTTTCCAAAATGTACTTCTATGTCAGAACGTTCACGAAAATAAGACTTAGACCCAGAGTACATGGCTGAGATTATAATATGAATACTTGAGCCTGAAAGGTCTTAATTAACAGCTTGTGATTTTTCTTGATAGTTCACATAAAGAAAACCAATATAAGAAAACAATAAAGAATAGTATCTCTAAGCAGCACCTAGGAAATATTGTAGCTCTGCAGATTGGAATTTACAGAGTGAACATCTCTGCACAGAATGCATGCCAGCAGATGATCCAGACACGATACTATGGGGACAGCAAGATAAACGAGGATGGACACGTCGTATGAGAACCCAAAGGAACTGCCTCTAAGTATTAAGTTTTATCTGTGAGTTTAGAGGGCTCATTAAATCCAAATGATGTATCTCCATTTTTACTTAAACAGATGCCTTTTACAATGCAAACTTGCAGACAGCCCCATCATATAAACACATCGCCATTGTCCTTTGGATATGACAAGAAAAACGCAAAATAGTCACTGACAACAAATGATAATTGGATGTTCAAATCAATGAATCAAAACCCGTAAAACATTAAAACAAAGTCTCAAAGTAGGAAAAACAAATATACAAATGGAGAACAATCGCCCCAAACCAAAGAAGAAACTAACCCGCTGAGTTGGGAGTGGAGGGCGAGTTAGCTTGGCTTCCATGAGCTGACACATTGGTGGCAGTGACAGCCGTTTTGGCAGCATAAATATTGGCTTCCTCTTGAAATTTACCTATGTTCTTCTTGTACCGGATTCGCTTATTTCCAAACCAGTTTGATACCTAGAGCAACAGGAGAGAAGATGAGAGAATTAGCACTTCACCCATTAGAAGACAGTGCAGAGAAATAGAAGGGTCTGTGAAGGGATGGAGGGGTGGGACGCGATAGTCTGATCTCACTATGACTTTGGTAATACAAAGTAAAAGCCCTGAAGTAAAGGTAAGCTCTCCAGGAAGCACAGCCACCTAGTACAGGTTCTCTGAAATTCCACAAGTCACTCTGACAGCAACTCTCCCTTGGAGGACTTGCTCAAGTAAGCTAGGACTCCCAACTTAGAACCAGTATTTCCAATTTGCATTTTTCCTAATTAATGACATTTAAATAAATGTATTAGGAGAAATGTCTGTTCTTTTTATAGCTAATGCTGACATTGTGCAATCAAACTACAAAGACTTTTAGAATATCCACATGAATCTATACCAACATATGGGTGCTTCCATGCATACATTAATTTCAAATTTTTAGAAGTTAAGTGACCTTAATATGGACTTTGATTCACTGATTATGTTGTACAACCATCTTGGTCTTACATATGCAAAAAAAAAAAAAAAAAAAAAAAGACCCAAAAACAAAAACAACTGACTCATACAACTAATTATTACTTTGAATTCCTGCTTTTAAATGTTAAAGCCAATGAATACAATAAACCTAATTGACTTTCTTTTGTTAATTTATTTCCTTCCTGTGGCTCACAGCAGCTGTCTTGGCTCCAGTTGGTACTTCTCTCTTCTCTTACCAGAAAGGGGTCAGGACATAACATTGACGTTTACCCCAGAAGTCCTGACTCAATCTAATAACACCCTATATTCTAGATGTGATTTTTGACTACACTGTTGTAGCTTTTATTTAATCGTAGAACACACTAGGAAAACTGGGAAGGGGAGAACAAGCTGATTACATATGTACCACACCTCACGTATAATTCACATCAACTCTCCATCAGCAGTGGCAGAAAAAGGAAACGGAAGTTAAAACCACTTATTTTTCAAATGCATTCACAAAGCTAAAAGACTAGGTAACCTTCAAATGCCCGTGTGGCTTATACTATAGCAGAAATGTCGAGTCTCTGTTACAGAAATCAAACTGTACCAGCGCAACATTAGTAAAAGAGAGAGAGAAAAAAAATTCAATAATAAACTGCTTTATTTGTTATAAATGCAGAAAAGCAGAGTTGAATTGGAGGAGGAAGGGTGCTTCTGAGTACAATTCAGGAGCATGGCACATTTAACTGAACTTTGAAATTCAAATTTCTCTCGAGCTAAGTTTCACTATTTATATGAATCAATCATAATTATCAGTGCTTATTGATTTATATGTGCAACAGGGAGGGAGGAAAAAGGTAGGTACATTTTTCAAAAGAAACTGAAAAAAAAAAAGACGAAGGGAATTTAGGAGGATGTTATAGGATGAGAGGAAATGACCTAGGTCCAATTCGATTAGCTTTTTGTGGACAAACAAGAAGGGAAGAGGGAGGTTGGGGATGTGTTGTGGGCAAGATTTCCTGTTGATGTGAGAAGAGACCTGACTGAGAAGATACTAGGTATGTTCAGGTATTTTCTGCGGTGGCTACATTGTGGCATCCTCTACTTCAGATAGTATGTGGAGTCAGTGTTTCATTCATTAACACTCAACTGTCACAGACTAAAGGCCTAATACCCTAGGGATGCCTACGGATGAGGTAGCAAGAGTGAGACAATCCGGAAAGAATAGGAAATGTTGTTGGGGAGTGTTTTATTTAATCTCAAACATGTTATGTTTTGAGAGCCTATGGGCAGAGCCATGCAAAATCCAGTGGGAAGTAAGATACATGAGTTTAGTGTTCCGGGACAAAAGCCCCATCTGGATATTCAAATGGAGTTACATTTGTAGCTGTGTGAGTGTGTAGAATGGTGCTTTTGAGAGTTAAGTGTTCACAGATGGCTTGTGAAAGCAGATTCCAGCTCCTATTCTCAAAGATGTGGCTGGTCTAAGGCTCAAGAGTCTGCGTTGCTCACAGCTCACATAGGTGATGTGTTGCTGGTGCTCACAAATGCTGTTTTCTGAGGTCCACATTCTGAGTAGCAACTCACATGGAAGGAGGGGTCTTCGGGGACCCTCGGGAGAATATAGTCGTTGGAAGCATTTTGGAGGGATTTAGGTATATGAGCCCATTTGGGGGGGGGGGTCACGAGGGAAACCAAGACGGCAGCTACATATCAAAGGAACTTGTGACTGACAAATGATGTGATTAAGATCCTCTGTCTGAAGCATGTACTGATGAAAGCTAAGGAAAGAAGAACAGTTGTAGGATGGGTAGGGTGAGAATGAGGAGACTTCAAAAGACTGAGTGGGGCTGGCCCAGGGAAGAGAAAAAACACAGAGATACTGGCACCAAGAAACGGAGGTTGGTTGGATGGATCGGATCCCACTAGTTGGATGTAAAAAGGGTGTTTATTGAGCATCCAGCTCATAAAGAAACCTAAGAGAAATGGTACTCTTCAGTAGATTTGAGAAGCAGAGGCAGCTTTAATATGCAGCTTCTGACCACTGTGCTTGCTAAATGGTATCATGAAGACTTTCTAAAAGGAAGAGTGAATCACCTAGAACCACACATTAACTCTTGCCAAAAGCAAGCTCCCAGCCTAATATTCTACGAATGGCATCATACTGTTTCTCCCCAGATTTCGCCTGATAATGTAGAGCAGCTTAGCCTGCCTGTTCTTGTTACTGTGGTGGTGTTGGTGGTGGTGGTGTGTATGTGTGCGGGTTGGCAGGGGATGGGGGGCAAGAATGGAATGGCCTTGGGTTAGGTAGAAGAAAGCGAGAGGAAACACAGCATATAAACAATCCTTTAGGTGAACAAAGAATTCACTACTTGGGCTTTTATGATGAAGGAGGTAGAGGTCGATAGAGAAAATGGTAGGGTTTTGATTGGCTGCAGAAGGATTAGTCCTCATTTCTAGATCAATTTAAAAACCTGGAATTATGGATTCAGTCCATGGAGAGGCTTAATTCTACCTTAGAAGTAAAGGACTCTACACCCTAAACCTACTGAGCTGCAACTTCGTGGTGTGGTTCATGCCTTAAAACCATTCTTCAGGTACACCACCAATAGCAAAGAGCATCTGCCTCCCCTCCATGCCGCCCCCCTTTTATAGACAAGAAGTCTAAATCTAGACAAAAATGGTAAC
Source organism: Psammomys obesus (assembly GCF_907164565.1). Classification (NCBI taxonomy): domain Eukaryota; kingdom Metazoa; phylum Chordata; class Mammalia; order Rodentia; family Muridae; genus Psammomys; species Psammomys obesus. Next base: position 2,639,383 of record NW_026596057.1, on the reverse strand, counting down.
ACCCTAGAAAAGCACTAAGCTAGGCTACTTGAGTTTAACACCTGGGTTCTGCTTTTCTCAACTGTCAAGACTGGGAGTGACCTTTCAGCTAGGTTAGAGAAGCAATCAGAGGCCTGGGTTAAAAGGCCTATATGTATGCTGCCTTACCTAAGTGGATGTTTCCAAGGACAATCACTACTGTAAAGAGGCCTACTTCTCAAATCTTAGAGAGTTTAATATTTTTCTTATACTTGTTTTGTTCTGAGGCAGGGGCTCAATACTGCTTGCTTTTCTTCTTATGTTCAGTTGGAGATTCCATGTCTACACAATGTTTGTGTCATATATCTTTCCAAGTGAGTAGGCTCCTGTTACAGTTAATGCATGTTGGAAGTACAGAGAACTTGGTGACATTTTGTGAAACCATTCCAATGTAACCACAGTGGCATGCTAAATTCCTTTTCCCAATCAGTTATTAGTCGTAGCGTCAGAACATCAAGAACAAGCACTTACAACCCTTTCATTCAAGTACTTTGATTCACTGAATCTCTTTTTTTTTCTTTCTTTCTTTCTTTTTCAATCTTTTTGCATGTTTTTTTATTTTAATTTTTATTAATTACACTTTATTCACTTTGTATCCCTCCAAAAGCCCCCCCTCCTCCCCTCCCAATCCCACCCTCCTTCTCCCTTTCCACACATGCCCCTCCCCAAGTCCACTGATAGGGGAGGTCTTCCTCTCCTTCCTTCTGATCCTAGTCTATCAGGTCTCATCAGGTGTAGCTGCACTGTCTTCCTCCGTGGCCTGGTAAGATTGCTCCCCCCTTAGGAGGAGGTAATCAAAGAGCAGGCCAATCAGTTCATGTCAGAAACAGCCCCTGCCCCCATTACTGTGTATTTTATGTATATGAGTGCTCTGTCTTCATGCACACCAGAAGAAGGAAGCATATCTCATTACAGATGCTTGTATGCCACTACGTGGTTGCTGGGAATTGAATTCAGGACATTTGGAAGAGCAGTCAGTGCTCTTAAGCACTGAGCCATCTTTCCAACCCTGATCCACTGACTCTTATTAAAGTTCTCCCTGGTTTGGGAGAAAAATGCTAGGGAATCACCTAATTTGGAAGAAACAGCAGAGAAAAATACAGGTATTATATACTAAATGTTAGCCATCCATAGGATGTCCTTCCTTTCCTTTGGTTAGTTTCTTCACAAGCACTGAGAGCTTACCTTGCCCTTTTAAGGCTTTCATTGGTGGATAATACCAAGACCTAAAGGTCCAAAAATCAAACAAAACAAAAACCTCCAGGACCTTGCCAGGACGCTCCATCAGGCATGACTATGACAAGCTGGCTCTTCAAGGGCTTTCTCACCTGGGAGACTGTGATGCCACACTTCTTGGCTAGCTCCTCTTTGGCTTCCTCACTGGGGTAAGGGTTGCTGAGATGGGAATAGAAATATTCATTCAGAATTTCTGTAGCTTGCTTGTTGAAATTCCGTCTCTTCCGCCTTCATAAGGAGAAAAAAAAGGGTTAAGAAAGAAGGTCAACCTAGAGAAACAGAGAGCAGGATAGCTTCTAGAAGAAGAAATATCTTGGCACGAAGAATGAGTTTGAGCAAATTTGCAAATGGGGCCAGATGCCCAAACACTGAGCATAATTGTTTTGTATTTCACATGCACTGGAGAAGAGAACCAAGAACATCTGTACATTTAGGCTTCTCTGGGTTTGAATCCTAGACCAGCTAGATACCTCCCCTAAGCTAGGTATTTCTCTAAGTATCAGCTTCTTCAACTCCATGGAAAGAGTTCCTTGCTAGTGCACAAGGACCATACCCAGGAAGTACATAGTGGGCCATTCAGCAGCAGACAAAAGCCAGACATGGTGGTTGCATCCCAGACCTTGACTTCATGGGAATGAACTCAAGCTGTTCACCACACTTGTGAGATAGATGGGGCTATTCTTATTCATAAATGATTGTGTGTGTGTTGTTGTTGTTTTCAAGACAGGGTTTCTCTGTATAGCCCTGGCTGTCCTGGAACTTGCTCCATAGACCAGCCTGACCTGGAGCTCAGAGATCTGCCTACCCTGCCTCTCAGGTGCTGGGATTAAAGGCATGAGCTGCCATCACCACCACCATTGCCCAGTCCTATTCCCAGATTAAATACAGTGTTCAAAGTCACTCAGCAAGTAAGCTATAGCTCAGGTCTGCTTGGCATCCAACTCACCCTCTTGCTTCTATACAAACTGCATCCTGGCAGTGACACAGAGACTCTGTAGCCCCGAGTTAAAACTAAGTTATCATTTTCTCTCAGTTCTATCCCCATGCAAATGCATCCAACAGTTTAAAAAGCCATCTGGGGGAAAGGGCAGGAAACTGACTGGGATTAACCCCCTGACTGCCTGACCTCCCTCAGAGAGAGAGATGGCATGTCTTTAGCAGGAGCAGCCGCTAAATGGTAAAACAAAAGCTCACAGAATTCTTTCTCATACACAGGTTGCCAAAAGGAAAAAGACCATTTTTCTTTTCATAAAAGCATTTTTCTGCTTTGAAAACAGGGTGCTAATTGAACAAATTTCAAGTGAGAATCACTTTACTGCTTTCTCAGGGCTACGGCCCATGGGTAGTTGCACAGTCTCTTAGAGGACTCTGGGCTCTTTATAGACCTGGCTTTTTTGTTTTGTTTCCTTGAAGTGGGTGAAGCCTCCCTTTTGAAATTCCCTCTATTAGCACATTTACCAGCCTTGCAGGTAAATGTCAAAGTTATTCCTCAAGGCAAATAATTCTAGAACATCTCTGGTTGTGCCAGGATAGAGACTTTCCAAATTTAGCCAACAGAAAGCACCGGTGGCCAAGCTAGACTGGAGATTTAGCTAATGTTGTATTTTCAGGGTCCCTCTTGGCTTAATTAACACAATAAAGTACCTGATTTTACCGGATGAACACCATCTGGCCACAGGTACCAACCACATCTGTCTAGATAATGCCAAGCCCAAGTCACTTTCCCAAATCATGCTGAGTTTCTGGGTCATCCAGCATCAGAAACTGGACAGATTGTATTTAAAAAGCCCCAAGGCAAAGGAGGCACGTGAGGAAAGCCCTTGCCTAACGGAAACTGAAGGAAGATGGCTTCTTGGTTAACACGCCTGCTGGGTTTGCCTTCAGAGAACCTCTTGCTGTTTTTCCTACAGATAGCTATTTTGAGGCTAGGGAACTGGACCTGGAATGCTTCTGTCACTGGGAGAACCCCAAGTCCTTCAGCCCATTATCTGCAATTAGCACTAGAGTGTATTTTTTGGGAGTCTTCCAAGTGAGCTCAAAGGAAACCTCTCTAGAACGAGCTGGTGGTGTGGGGATGGTGCAGACAGCTGTTGCTGGCTCTCTCAGAGTCATGACGTGCAATCCTCCCTAGGTGGTCTCACCTACTCGGATAGACTCACTTATCACTTCTCTCAGTAGCTATCTTAATCTGTCTCTGAAATGCCGTGATCAGGATTTTTTAGAACTTCAGGAAATGTACTGAAAATAACTCGTGTCTGAAGGTAAGGCTGAGTGAGAGCTGAGGCAACTGCTTTCTTTGCTCTAATGTTACTGGCTTGTAGGTTAACGCTTGGGATCTTCAGCCAATGAGAAGCTGAAGATCACTGTGGATCATGAACTCGTGTGTGTGTGTGTGTGTGTGTGTGTGTGTGTGTGTG
>NW_026596057.1:2610325-2635702 GCF_907164565.1 Psammomys obesus | reverse complement strand
CCCCCCTCTCCTCCACCCACATTCTGCATTCTCCCCTAATGTCTTATTTCTCCCATCCTGCTCTGGAATGGCAATCTGGTTCTCAGGCTTTACAGAGAGAGGGGAACGAGATGGCAGAGGAGAGGCCACTCACTGCTCTTGAAGTTGCCATGAAAATAAAGGCAGAGGTGGGTCAGCTTTTGGGGGAGCTGAATGTCTCTTGGAATAATACAGCATTAAGGGCGCAGAAAGTTCTGGAAGGTCCAAACAGACAAACTACCTCCCTGGCTCCTAGAACTTCTCTGACTTTGGAAAGTCACTTTGAAAATCTCCACAGATTTAAAACACAATAAACAGTCCTAACTCATGCACAGGTATGAGCAGACAGATTTGAGACGTCGGTATTCTCAAATGCTTTGGCCTGGGGATCCATTTAGAGTATTAAGGGCTGGATAGATGCCTCAGCATGTAAGAGCATTTGTGGCGTTTGTAGAAAACTTGTGGTCAATCACCAATACCCTTATGTTGATGCACAATCATTTGTAACTCCAAGTTCAGGGGAGCCAACACTTACTTCTGATGGCCTCAGGCACCAGGCATCCATGTCGTATACATACATACACACAGGCAGAACAGATGTAAACATAACAACAAAAACTCATACTTAAATATTAAGAAAATAAGACTTCTATCTTGAGAGAATCCATTTAGATGGGCTATTCTTATTAACATTTGCTTTATTAGAAATTGTAGACTAAGAATTTTTGAGAGCTTATTAATTCATGAAAAATTAGGTAACACCTTAAAATACACAATATACTTTTATAAAAAAGGTATTTGGAGACAAAATGGGAATAATGGTGGAACTATTTTACAGTTTTTCAAGCCTCTTTGCTGTCTGACTTAATAGAAGACAGTTGACATCTCATTTCTGTCTCTTTAACCAATCCCTGGTCCCTGGAAAAGTGTTTGTCTGTTTGTCTCTCTTTGTAGCTCTGTCTGTCTCTCTTCTCACTATCTTTCTTTTTCTATTGTTCTCTGTTTCTCTGTCTCTTTTTACTGCTGTCTATCTCTCTCACATATAAACACAAACACACACACACATATACATACATACATATATATATATATATATATACACACACACACACACAAGGGTGAAAAAAGCTAATAGTCTTATTAACATTATTATCAATACAGTATTGGCCGTGTGGTCTTCCAGGAAGGGCTCAAGAGATCCTGAGACTATATTTTGAGAACTGCTGTATTAGAGCTTTTCAGTGCTTTAAAGATATAACCCAACTTGAAGGAAAGAAAAAGAAAGACAATGATAGTCTTTCCCTAAATATTCTGCAAGCTACATCTTGTTTTAGCATCCGGTTCCTCTGGAAAGCAGCTGCCTCCACCAAGGATGCTATCCAAGGGTGGCAGACCAGCAGGGGACACCCTACTGCCTCAGACCAGCTTCATCTCATTCCCACGCAATAGGAAAGCCTTACCCAGACACCAGCTATGGAGGGTTTTTTTTTCCTCTTTTGTGGGATTTTTTTTTTACATGCTTCTGTTTGAGACTATATTTTAGTTGCTAAGAAACTAGTTTCTTATTGTAGACTCAGTGAGAGCAAAGATAAAGCAACTGTCAAAATAGCATGTTATTTTGACAGTAGCCATATCATAACCATAAATGATATAGTTTATCTGTACATTTTTACCCTCACTAATGGGCTCTAAATACTGTATTCTCAGATACTTCACACATATACAAAGACACATACACATGCATTTTAATAAGAAAGGTCACCGAAGAGTTAGGTGTGAATATTCAGGAAATCACACACACACACACATACACCATACATACAAACACACACACACATGCATACTTGCATATTCCACCCATCCTGGTCCCCAGGGAAAGCTCTCTCTAAGGAAAATTCAGGATTACAAACACTGGCTCTACCATAAATGTTTATTACATTTGAAGTGGTTTTTAAGGAGGCGGTGAAACACCGTGGAAGGGAATACGCATTTTCCACATTCAGCTTTGTTTAAAGTCTAACATTCTATTTACAGCAAAAATGTTTTGCACCTGTTTGCTCACTCACTGTCATGCTCACGTACTGACTCTTTATCCACCAAATGATGGTACTCAGCACCAGACAGCTGAGCTTACACACTGGCCTGGACGGCCCGTGGATCTCCTAAAGCATGTCTTCATGCGAGATTAACGACAGGCTTGGTCTTTCTCTGTTCAACATGCTCAAAACCTCCAGCAATTAAAAACGTAGGAGTTGAACATTTTATTCAACTATTGTTTTGTCCACAAGGGTTTGGAAGGGAAAAAACAAAAATGTACCATTTCCTCCCTCTGTCCCACAACCAGCTATAGTAATGAACGCTACTCATCAACACTTGCCTGTTTCTAGGGTGATGGCACTTAAAACTGAAGAACACTGACTGGTTGTTAGAAATAATTACTGAAAGTATCAGAGCAACATACTAACATTCCTGTCCCGCTTTAATGAGTTGGCTGTGCCCGTTAAAACAATCTAATATCTACTAACTATCTAATATCCAAATAGGTACATATGCGAAAAGAGATTAGGGGGATATTTAACAGTTTCATTTTGGGGGTAGAATTAGGGAGGTTGCTGGACCTCTGAGACAAGGCTCAGCTGGCAGACAACAAGCCACTGGGGGAAGACGTTAAAAGATACAGCCATATCCATCCATTCTCTACTTTCCAATCCACCAAAATGGACGAGCAACCACCTCATGCTCCTGACATCATGGAAGATGCCCAAGCACACCTTCCCTTTCAAGAGTGGCTGTTCCTCTAAAACCGGGGGCCAAGATAAACCTCTCTCCCTGTAACATGTTTCCATGAGATACTATGTCTCAGTGATGGGAAAGTAACTAACATGGCATTTTAAAGGGCTTTGGATGTACTTTTATCTTCCTACTTTGGGGGAACCTGTGAAGTATTCCACTGAGTGTGAAGTTTCTTTCTTCAGCAGCGTAGAGTGAATGGGGCACAATCACTGAACCTCCTGTAGGCCTGTGAAGGCTTTTTGCTTGCTCTTGTTTGCTTGTTGCTTCTTCCTTGCATTCCTGAGTATATCTTTAAACAAGGATTTTTGTCCAGTTTTTCCTACTACCTACCCACCATGGCCCTGACCGCTCTCATCATCCTGTTGAGGTCCCTGAGTGGAGGGCTGGGGCAGATGATACACAATCAAATGCAAAGCATTAGCCCTTTGCATCTTACAAGGAAGGAGGGAATCATGCTGTGGGTTTTTTTCTCCCCAAGACAATTCTCATTCTTAGCAGGGTAAGAGGAAAAGTCCCTCAGAAAGTAGCCAACCTCCCAAATGTTTCTGCCATGGGATTCAAAATTTGTGATGGGAATTCTAAGAAGCAAGTGGTTTGGGTTTTTTTGTTGTTGTTGTTTTTTTTTTTTTTTTCGGAAATCTGCCTTTTTTTTTTTTTATTATTTAGCCTTAGCTGATAGAGATCTTGGTGCTTCTTCTAACGACTGAAGCTGATCTTAGGCAACAAAGCCAGAAGAATCGGAATTGATTAGGTGGATTCACTGCCTCTTTCCAAACAGGTTGCATATAGAGTTCTTATTTCTACTTAATTATCTCTTGACCTGTCCTCTGATTCACATCATCACTTTTAGTAGCCAGCAAAAACTGGGAAGCTACAGGAATCAGCTGAGCCTCAAGAAGCTGGCTCACCGGGAGACACACAGAAATATGGAAGCACAAAGGCAGGCAGGCAGGTAAGCGTATATGTATGCATGTATGAATGCGCATGTGCGCACACACACATCTCTGTATTCTAAACTGATGAAGTGATATGATCTCTCAGTAACTTGTGTTTCTAATAAAGGAGTTAATTCTCTTAATTTTGAACATATATTTGAAATCCTGCTAGTTGGTTTGTATAGTCAGCAGAATGCCTTTATTTTTCTTGACAAATGATTTTGTTAAAAGAGATTAAATTTTATGGGTGCTCTTGATCACAGCAGCTAAACATCTTCATTTTGGAGCTAGTTCCTTCTTCATGGGTAGCTTGATGTGTTTTAACACCATATTCCTATGCCTATATTGGGAGATGGAAGAAGAAATATTGCTATTCTATTTGAAAAAGTCATATCTCCAAGATCTCAGTCTTATTCACATATATGTATTTGTGTGTAAGTGTGCACACTCATATAAAATTCTAAAGCTGTTTAATCTTGGGCATAGCAAAACAGTAGGCATTATATTGGTCACATCGCTGTACCTCAAGCCAAATCTAAGACAGTTGAGCAACCCTTGGGAATGTTTCTATTCAAAAGCTTCATTAACTTAAAACTGTTTTAATTGTAGGCCTAAAAAGGTCACAAACAAATTACTACTTTGCCCATTTTTCAGGTGGCAATTGCCAAATGCCTTTGCTCCCAGCATGAAGATGGCCACGGAAGACTTAGAGACACATAGCAACTTTAAAATCACACTACGTCATGACTGCTCTACACTGAAGCATATCTAGGAGACCAAAAAATATACATACAATGGTCTGCTATATTACTCTGCAACAGACCAAGAATATAAATATAACCAAACGTATCAGTAGTCAGTGGTCCTTCTTTTCTGTGGTTTGCAATGGGTATCACATACAAGCATGCATGGCTCATATATGTATCAATGCTAAGGAGAAGGGGGACAGACAAGGAAGGAAGCCTAGACCCTTTACATCTGGAATAGGAAATCTGCTGGATTTGTTGGAAAAGGAAGAAAATTTCAAATCAGAAGATGAGAGTGCGAGCCAGTACTCAGTAACTTGGAATTTGTTGCTCTCTAGGAACGCCCTCCGCCTGTTGAAGCCTTGCTTTTTCATTTGATTATCTGGGGCAATAGAACTTGATCAGAGAAGGTTAGAGAGGGGACAGGGGAGAAGTAGGAGGAGGAGGGGAGAGAGAAAGTGAGAGAGAGAAAGAGAATGAGAGCACAGTAAATTTTTTTTTGAAAGAGAATATTTTGAAACCAGGAATATTTTCTTAAAATGACTGGAAAGGTCAAGAACTGGAATAGAAGGGAATGAGGCTACTCAGAGAAAAAAGTGAAATGGCCGGCCATGGTTCATTCCCCACCCCACACAATGCCACAGAATTTTCCAAAAACACATGTGAAGTGAGGTAAGGATGCCTTAGAGAGACATCACTGTGCCACATCATGCTCATGTCACACCGCCTGTCATCAGTTTTACCTACAGATACCAAACTCAAAGCGAAGACCTGGAAGCCAGCTGGGCTAGAGCTGATCTTCTGCTCAGAGTCCTTCACACATCTCACATACCAAACAGGAAAAGTACTTCTGCATACACCGACACCTACAAGCTGGCTTTGCTCTTCTTCAGCTAAAAAGTAAGAAGGAGGGTCTTCATGCTAGCTCCAAGGTTAAAGGAGATTGCTGCTAGGGCTCATGACCTGAGTTCAATTCCCAGGAACAACACAGAAAGAAAGCACTAACTCCTATACATGGCCCTCTGACCTCCACCTGTGCTTTATGGCTCTGAAATATACATACATACACACATACATACATATATACACATATACACATATACATACAAATATACACGAACACACATACAAACATGCATGCATACAAATATATGCACATACAAATATATACATATACTCACATGCAACCAAACATACTTAAAAACATTCATACATATAAACATATATGCACGCACATACATACATACATACATACATACATACATACATACATACATATTAAGGTTTTAAAAATGAAAATAAAAATTAACACTTTATTCCAAGGTACTTAAAGTCACCAATTTTATTGCTATACTGTAATCTACTGTTTCCTGGGTAATTCAAGAGCCATGAACAACTAGTCAGTGTGAAACACAGGTAGGTGACTTATTGATACTGATTGCTTTGCAATGCATGAGGGAGGCCTGGAGAGGACTCCTGCACGCACATGAGCTGCCGACCTTGGAAAGTCAACCTAACTGAAGGCACCTGGATCTCGGGAACTGGACATTCCTTATTCTCAGTCGCATGTCCAAACATGAAGCAAGGGAAGAAATCCACCATTTCTGATGGCAGCCAGAGGGGGCCATCCTCCTCCACATGAGCTCCTGCTCTGTTAACGCCATAATCGGATACTTCATAGAAGGAGTAAATCCTCCTCAGTAGAAAATGCTCAGCAGCCTTGACCTCAGCTTTCACGGGCTGGACGCCTTTATTGCTGATTACTGTTGAACATCTATTGTTACCATCACCACCACCCTCTCTGGGCCCTTTACATTTAGATGACTATGCTCAATTAGAAGATACAAGAGCACTTCTCCAAGTGACTGTGTTGACAAGCTGTGCTGCTTAAAAGGCACCTTAGTTGTGGTTCTCTCGGCCCTTTGCAACCTAGCAATCATTAGAGCATTTTGATGGAGAAACAATGCGATCAACCCGATTTTCTAAGGGCAAAAGTGGGGACGGGGTTCTCGCTATGAAGATGAAGTGTCATTTCTGTGGAGCTCCATCCTTTATACAGCACTCTGAGCACCCTGCCTGCAATGATAAAGCAAAGTTGCGGGGCAGCATCGGGAAAGATGGAATTCAGTAATTCTAATTTCCAGCCCATTGCTCAATCTGTGGCCCATGGGTTCCTTCTATTTTTCACTATAAAGTTCAAATTTCCTGCTTCACTATTTTTTCCCCCTCTAGGAGAGGCAAAGCAGTATCATAGAAAAAAAATATGGATTTTAGTATTAGTTTTGCCACTTGTTCTGTATCTCCTAGGCTCAGTTTCCCCATCTTCTACCTGCGAATAGAAATACTGCCTTGCAAGTCTGGTGCCAGAAATAAAAAGACTACTTTGTACATTATTATGTCACATGAGACAGTCTGTCAGATGACAGGTACTCAGTCAAAACGCAATCCTTATCCTTCTCCCTGTCCCATCTCCCTTTGTGTTGTTGAGTAGGACAGGAGCAGACATAGCTCAACTAATGGTTTTGGCCTACTTCCAATAAAATGCCCTCAGATTACCTACCCATCCCCTACCATCTGATCAACTGTTCCCTGAGAGCAGAGGCCATGGCTATGGCATTTTGTGTAGATAACTCCTGTGCCTCCAAGCACACAAGGTCATAGTGTAAGCCAGGTACCATGTGGCCATGAAGGATGGACAGGGGTTGTGGTTAAGGACATAGTCTCCATTGGATATATTACCTACTTATAGGAATTTTTTTTTCAGTTCTAACAAGGTGATGGGTCTGAGGATATGGGGTACCCAACTGAGAAACGCCAGTGGCACCCTGATTAGTCTTGTTCCATGTAAGAGGATCTCTGCTCAGGAAGCACGTGCTCACTAGACATATGCAGGGTATCAGAACTGGCAATTCTTTCATACTTTAATAATTCTGGGAAACTTCTTTGAATATCTCAATCATAACCTGATGCAGTAGGGAAGGATGGGAAGAGAAAAGAGATTCTTCCAAAGGTGTAAGAGTAGACTAGAAATAAACCTAGGAGCCATCTGCGGCTGAGCTTGATGTGGGCTTTTGAATTTCTAACCATAACTTCCTAGCATCAGACACACTGGACACTGCCATGGTTGGTTGGGGTCCCCTGGCATTCCTGGAGTCTGCCTTTATATTTTGATGCTTTCTTTGGGATAGGGCAAAATATAGAAGTGAAGTAATTGAGATGAATTAAATGCAGCCATAAGACCCCATTAGATTTCCAGTTTCTTAGCCAATAGCCATTGTACCTTTCCTTCCTAGTAACCGGAGTCCAATTTGCTCAAATGATATGTCAGATCCACAGTGAGATTTCTCAGTCACCACTGCAACAAAAAATGGCCATGGGCCTACATACTGTGTAATTATATGCATGTAGACTTGTTGCATAGGAGTTTTGAGGAGGTTCTTTTAAAAGGAGTAATTCGGACAAGCACGCTCACTTCAGTGCCCTCCTCCTTCTGCTTGCCTAGAACATAGCTATGAAGTCTGTACATTGAAGAATAACCCACACTAGGGGGTGGACTTCAGGATGGACCATAAATGCATCCTGATGCCCTCAGTAAGGCCCCAGTTTTGCTGATGGTTCATTTAAATCTATCCCATAAGGCATAGTTTAATTCACCGTTTCAAACATTTTACAGTATTAGCAGACAGGCCTAAGCTTCAGCCAGTCGTAGCCCACTTGTCTGACAAAAATCCTAGATTTCCTTGAAATCAATTTTAGAAACATACAGGACAGATAAATGAAAGATGACACACAATCTCTTAGCCAGTACCTCATAAATTCTCAGGGATACAGCATATAGGTCTACGCATAAGCACAGGCTGGACATACATCACCTCTAACAGCAGGAGAGGGAGGTGAGGATTGGATGAAAAATATCAAAATAGCAGATGGCTAGGAGAGTTAGATCCAAGAGTCCTAAGGATTCCTTGAAGAGAGTGGGGAGAAGAAGGAAAGAATGAAAGAAAGAGAGAGACAAAGAGAGAGAGACATAGGAAGGGAGGGAGGGAGGGAGAGAAGGAAGGAAGGAAGGAAGGAAGGAAGGAAGGAAGGAAGGAAGGAAGGAAGGAAGGAAGGAAGGAAGGAAGGAGCACCTCCATGCGTCAGAATCAACCAAGTCTAAGAATCTGATGCAATGAAGCAGTTGAACAAAACAGGACAGTAAATAGCAGTGTTGCCATGGCCATGTAAGTATGCCACCCTTGATGGCCACTTGTGTGGAAGGCCTGCAAGTGGACTAACACACATACACACACACACACACACACACACACACACACACACACACACATACACACGCACCAGCCTTGAGCTAGCAGCGATCCCCTAGGGTAGGACGCTTGCTTCCTCACTGCCTTACATTGCTGTTCGCCCGAGATCCTCCTGGAATCAAAGCTTTGTGCCAGACCTTAAGCTCGCTGACTAGCATGCAAGGCAAGCCATCTCTGCTCCGTTATAAAGTCACTCATTACCATCGCACATTCGTCACTGTCATTCACTCCAGATCACTCTCAGAAGCCATGCCTCTGGTCCTTTCAAGCAGCAAGCCGGCCTGGAGCTGTTAACTGCTGTTCTGTACAGAGCTAAACAAAAGCTCAACCTTAGTTAAACTGATCGCCACAGGGTCCTTTTTGAGTGAAGTTGTAACTACCTGATTTTCCTCTCTTTTCATTTTTTAAGTCAGAGGTGAAGACAAAGTTGGATTACAACATAGAAGTTGCCCTAGATAGACACACAAATTCAAACCTTAATACTACTGCCCCCCATAAGGTGATCCCACTGTCTGTCTGTCTGCCTTCTATCTATCATCAATCTAGAATGGGTCTACTATGGTACTGGCAATCTGGCTGTGTGCCTCTCTCTGACCGTCCATGCACCAGGAGTCCTCCAATGCATAAATAATGCAGATACCTTAAAGTTGGAGGCTTTGAGTCTTTCCTCCCCTCACCTGAGGCAGAAAAGAGGATCTGTAGATTCCCCTGGTTTGGTTTCTCCAGAACTCTCACTGCATCAGGCATGCCAAAAGAACCCTTCTCCCCAGGAACCCCCAGAAGACAGCCTTTCAAAGCTAGATTTAGTTGTTTTTTGTTTTGTTTTGTTTTTTAATTTGGTACTTAGAGGAAAACTACAACTCTTAGCTTTTCCTCTTGCCTATAAATTTGTCTATTTCCAGATGGGGTACAATTTCACCTAAAAAGGTTAAAGAAATTTCTAGAGTAAAAGAATTAAAGCATAAGCTGTTAGCTTCGGGTTTACAGTTACTGTTGGAATTGAGGGCGACTTTTTTTTTTCTCTTCTCTTTTAATGTAGGTGATTTTCAATCTAGTACTTCATTGTGGGCACAGCATTTCATAAATCATACACACACACACACACACTCGCACACCACAACCTCTGGCCTCTTAGGACACCAGACTCACATTCTTGTCTTCATCTAGACTCTGTAACTACAGTGGAGAACAGGGGACTTATTAAAATACTCTCACCATTTATTACTGTGACATAGTGAAAATGAAAGGAACAAAAGGTCGGTTTCTATCCCACCAGCTCAACCAACCCTGGGACACTACCCTTCTGTAGTTACTCCCTTATACATAATTCCTTGTATGTAAATGATAGGGGCAAAGGGCCATGTGAGCCAATAAACATGTGTCCTTGCTCTGTTGTGGCTACAGGCTATCAAAGGTGTAAACCCCTTTCTAACTGCTTTGAGACGGCTGCTTGTTAATAGAAACTGTAATTTATAATCCTAAAAAAAATCTGCCCCAGTCTGTTTTGAGCAATAAAGGATCCTGAATAATACATCTAAATCATATGAGTTCTGAATCACTGAAAAGAATTTTATCAAAAAAAAAAAAAAAAAAAGGCTTCTTGGCCAACAGAGTTCAGAGATATCTTTTCTACACCCCACAGATGCTGTCATCAGCCCCTCCGTCTCACAGAACGACATGGACAACTGAACCAGCGTCTCTGTCTTAGAAAGCAAATCTTGGGCTGATGAGATGGCTTAGTCCATCAAGCGGCTGGCCATGCAAACATAGGGTCTGAGAGACTGTGCTCTATAATCCCTTCCAGCAATAACAAAAAGCTAGACGAGGTGGCACATGCTGACAATCCCAGTGCTGGGGAGGGAGAGCCATGTGGATCACTGGGCTCACTGCACAGCCAGGCTAGGCCTCCTCTGTAAGGAAAAGGAAGGATGGATAAGGAAGAGGGGGAAAATTAGCTTTTCATTAATTAAATTATGACAGCCTCAAAGGAACAACCGAATCTTCAGTAATTTTTAGAGGTAAATTTTAATCTAAAATGGGTTTTTATTTCCATCATGTAGTCATATAAAACATACGGCACCAAGTGCTGGTTTACCATGTTCTGTTCCCATGGTCGTGGATCATAATAGGGATAACTGTAGCCTTGGGGCACTGGACCCGTGGCAATGGGTCCATGAACAGTATGCTCTCGTAGTCTGGCCCCTGAGCTTTTATCACTGTCTTGCTGTTTCCTAAATTCCAGTCTCTTGTCTGGTGCGGCTGTTACGTCCTTTCCCTGCATTTCTATCGATTTCCATTCTTTCTTTAAATGTAACTGGCTTGTCTCCTTCTAGGTCTGTGAGGCTAGCTGCCACTGCCTATGTCCTCTTTCACAAAAACAGATACTTTACATTTGGATCATCTGAATTTTGTTTACTATTTTATATACTTATTCACCATAAATGTACCTGGGCCTAGAGAGCAAGTGAACCCTGGAATTAAAATATAAAGTGTTAAGAGCTTAATATATCTTATTTTGTCTCTCAGGTTCTTTTGGAACACACACACACACACACACACACACACACACACACACCACATACCCCACAGTCAATACACTAACACTATATTGTATCCTGGAGGACGCTGCCAGTTCCAGAAAGAGGGAAGAAGAAAAGAAAGGAGGGGGAACTATCTCAAACTTTTAAAGACAGCGAATTTAAGCAAATAGCTGTATCAGCTTTTAGAAATGAGAAGATAGGAAAATGCTTGTGTTTTTTGCAGTAAAACTGACTAGACCAACTCCTGGCTCAGTGTTCTCAATAATCACTAACCACAGTCCAGTTTAGTAGTGAGGGAAGCCACTCGCCAGCATGTGTTCTTTGGGTCTCAGAATAAGCGATGGGAAGGAATGGAGCACCATCAAAAACAGCCTGAAAACACAGCAGCAAGCCAATATTCAAAAGAATAAAACCCATACTCAAACACTGCTCCTGCTATCTACTCAAGGGGGCAAAGAGCTGAATGTGCAGCTTATTCAGGCCACATGAGCAGGCAGGTTAGAGGTTCTCGACAGAGATATATAACCTAGCTGTGTGCAAGCGTATGCACACCTAGCCTCCACCAGAATCTTTGTAATACTTAAGATACTTTCCCTGGTACTGGGGAGGCGGCTCAGTGGTTAAGCCAGGTACTGTTCATGCAGAGGACCTGAGTTCAGTTCCCAGCACCCATGTTAGGCAGCTCAAAGTCACCCATAACCCCAGCCCCAGAAGCTTTGAGGCACCTTCATCTCACTTCCCTGGGTAGGTACACTCACGCACACACACACATACCCCCAGACACACAGATTTACACTTAGTGCTTTAAAAGGAATAAACTAAATCATTTCTTAAAGGTATTTTACCTTAAAGAGGGTGATTAGTTTAGTTTTTGAACTATAGCTTCTCAGACTAGGTTCATCTATCCCAGAGTTTGTGATAGCACATACTATTGTAAGGCAACACAGACACTGTAAAGAGAAAAAGGACTCCTAGTCTGTAAGGGACCTGTCCCAAAATTGGTACCATTGAACCAACACATCCACCAGAAGGAAACAGATATCCACACAAATATTACCCAGTCTTGATGGCACTGTGGGGTGATGACAGAAATGACAGTGGAAAGGTGGAGTGGTGTGGTGACAAAGACACGGTTTCTGGAAGAGAGGGAAACTGGGCAGGAATGTGGGAAAATGAGGACCTGGAACCCTTTGCTAGCAGATCAACTGATCTGGAATTTCTTCAACAACTAATAATGCAATTCAAACAAATGATAATTAAGACTTCTCCATTTTCCGGGAGGTATTATCTTGATGCCAGTTAAGTTTTGAAATGGAATAATTTGAGCTACCTGCCTAAACATGAAAACGGCTTTACAACATACATAACATCTCATTTAAAATGGCTTGTGTGAAAAACGTGAATGAATCAAACTCAGAGGGAGGCAATAACAAAGTGTTTTGCCCTAAACAGGACATCCATTTCACTCTCTCCAAGGCTCAGGGAACACCGCAGAGGTGAGAGTGTGAGAGGCAAGGGATAAGAAGCTCTGCAGCAAAAGCCTGCCTTCTGGACACATGCCATTGCATTCATGGGCCCACTTGCAGCTACCACTGCCTGAAGAAGACCTGCAAGAGCCTGGGTACCTCAATATCTCACTGCGGAAAGAGGGGGAGCTCTTGAGGATGTACCCTTCCCTGAGGGACTATTGGCAGTTGATAGCTACTGGGAAGAAGGTGTCCTTTTCTTCTGTGGTGTAGCTGATAACGACTGTCCGTGCTCCCATAGGCAATTCTGAGTGGACGCAATGGGCCACGCCCACAGAGGATATACACACATAGGATGGGGTCTCGCTGGGTTTCGGTGAGAGAGAGAGGAGTAGGAGAGGAGACTGGGCGGTGGGAATGACTAATGCCCACTGCACACATGCATAAAAGGGAAAGAATGACATAAACAAAGATCTCAAGGTCTCATTGAGGCCTGGCTGGTTCGTATGCCATTGAGTGTATAGCTACATTTAATAATAATAATAACTGTTTGAAAACAAACGGTGTAGTGAGAATTCCAGAATTTTGGGTTTCTTTAAAAACACACACACACACACACACACACACACACACACACACACACACACAAATATTCTAAGAATATGTTGTTTTAATCCCAGGTGTGAGGCTATATGGGGCAACTTCACAGGAACTGATTATGATTTGCCTCATGCTGTAGTAGAGGCATGGTTTTGATAGCTCCTGATGCTTTCTG
The DNA here is from genome assembly GCF_907164565.1 of Psammomys obesus. NCBI lineage: Eukaryota > Metazoa > Chordata > Mammalia > Rodentia > Muridae > Psammomys > Psammomys obesus. Next base: position 2,622,122 of record NW_026596057.1, on the reverse strand, counting down.
CAATTGTGTGACATTTGGAATTCTAGAAATATTTTAGAAGCTATATAAATGCTAGAGCCCAGCTAGGTGGGGTTAGTGGTTGGTGGTCATTCAGGGAGATTGGTTGTGGTTTGTTAGTAGTCATTCTCAAAGAAGAAACATGAAGAATGAAACTAGATTCAGGGATCTCTCTCTTTCTCTCCCCTTCCCCTCTTTCTTTCTCTTCTATCTAGTGATAAGGGGCGAAAGCAGAGGATAAAGGGTGGAAAAAAGAAGAACCCACAAAGTAGCAAAGACTGACTACTTAAATGGTTCTTATAAACTTGTATACAAATGTGCATAAAAGAACCTTAAGCCATAGATATCCAAATATCTATCGATAGCCAAATGGATAAATAAGTTCTCAAATATGACTACAATGGAATACCACAAGAAAAAGCAACAAACTGCTAAGCCAAACAACTACAAAAAAAATCTCAAAATATTATTTTTGTGATAACTACGATATACACAAGTAAGACAGTCTTGGCACAAGAAGCCTCCATTCTATATGATCTCATTTATAGAATAAAATGTTAGAAAAGCTCATCTATATCAAGAAAAGAGATCATCTGTTCTAAAATGTTATTCAGTGATTGCTGGGGCAAGGGAAGGCTAATTAAGCGAAGCCATGAGAGAACTTCGTGGTGGTCAAGGAAATGCCTTGTTTTGATCAGCGTGGCCGATAAGGAGTGAGAGACCTATTTGCAATGCTCCTCAAACTGTAGACATAAAATTTTCTGAGTTAGTCCACTCTGCATTACTACAACGAGTGCACTGGATAATTAACCTATAGAGAAAAACAGGTTGCTTGGGCTGGCTGGTCGAAACCATGACCCATTTGGCTCTGAGAGATAGCACACTGTGATAGGAATTCTTGCATGAGCAGAGATGCCCACTTCATAGCAGTCAGGAAGAACAACAAAGACAGGAGACCAGCCTCAAAGGCCTCTCACTGAATCCATCTCGCCTTCTCTAAAAACATAAGTTAGGGACAAAGCTTTGGAGGGGCACTTTAAGATCTAAGCTACAGAGACTAGGATGTGGGTAGAGAAGAGGAAACAAATGCTTGTCAAGACTCATTAAACTGTGTGCCTGAAATTGGGCGGGTTATTCATGTAAACGACACCTTACGCATGATCAGAAATGAAAAGTCTTTAAAGGGCAAATAGCCATACCAAAAAAATGGATGGACTTTCATCATTTCTTATTGTAATTGAAAAAGGCCTAGGTTTATTTTACGTGTGTGCGTGTTTTGCCTGCACATGTGTCTGTGTACCATCTGCATGCTTGGTGCCCAAGGAGGTATCTCCTGGGACTGAAGTTATGGGTGGCTGTGAGCTGCCAAGTGGGTACTGGGAACCGAACCTGGGTCTTCTTCAAGAAGAGTGCTCTTGAGTGCTGCCACATCTCTCCAGCCCCCTAATTCAGGGATTGATCCAATTCATTATAAAGTTATATGAAGGTCCTATACGATTGTACTCAATAGTACTTAAAAAAAAAAAAAAAAAAAAAAAAAAGGTGTTACCGAGCAATCCTTAGGAGAGCAGCTTTTCTCCCTGGGGCTCAACCACATGATCTCAGTACTGTGGGCAGATTTCTCGAGACTGCTGAAGGTCAGGGTGGGCAATACCAGGCACCTAGTAGGTACATCTCCTTACACTGTCTCCTAGGATCTCGGCCAATGACATCACACACACACACACACACACACACACACACACACACACACACCCTTAACCTGGAATCTCCTCCCCAAAACAAAGGCAGAAAATGCTTCTCATATGCTGAAAGCCAAAGATATTCGTGCAGTGTCTACTTTCTGGCTTTTCCACATTCCAGGTTTCTTTCTTTCAAGAGAACAGAACTCTAAGCTTCATTTGGGCATCTAACCAAGGCTCCGAAACTGCTGAATCTTTATTATGTCTTTTTTTCTTTACCGTTTTTTAACTGCCTCATTCTCCCACTGATTTTTAAACAAGTTTTCCTCTCTTCCCACCTCTCTTAGCATCCTGCCTTGCTGCCCTTTCTTTCCATGTATCACTCCTCTGCCTGTCCAGTTTGTTTGCCTGCTTTATACTTAGCTGACAATTATTTTTCTGACTTTTGGTGCATTTCCTGACGGGGGCCTTTGTTAAGATTTGTGTATTTTCTGGAGGATAATGTACATGTCATTGTTCCCCGTGTGGTTTTTTTTTTTTTTTTTTTTTTCTCTTTGCTTTTTTCAAGTAGCAGAGGGGTGGATTTTTTTTTTTTTCTTCTCAGAGGGGGCAAAAAAAAAAAAAGATGAAAGGAAGAATTAGGTTGAGATGGGAGAGCGTGGAATGAGAGGGGAAGGTGTCAATTAAAAAAATGAACCCCACCACATCCCCCTCTTGACAGGTGGGGTGAGTGGACCTGACAGCCGTGGCATTCACTGGCTTCGGTAGAACCCTCATGCCTTGTGGTCCCCTGAGCTCCAAAGGAGTAATTCTAGGGACAGTGGGCACACTCGTATATTTTGTCTTGGTGTCCCAATGCCTCCCCCGCAGCTATTTCTAATAATGGTAATTATAATGATTTGAGGCTTAAGCAGGGCAATTCCAGCCTGGAGGCAGACTGTAATGAAGCAGTTAGTTGGGATGAAGGAAAGCATAGGAGCCTTGGTGGGAAGAGGACGGCTGGAGCCACTTCCAGCCTTGAATAGCTTTGTCAAGTCTAGGGCAGTTGGGGCAGCTTCAGCTTGAACTCCGAAGTTTGGTCCTGCGGGAGATTCAAAAGCTATATGAGATGGAGAGAGAGAGGTGAAGGGATTGCTTCCAGCCAGAGGCAGGCCAGGCTGACTCCTAGGCAGGCTCTGCGCAGCCTGTGGCCAGTAGTGGCTGCTGCTCTCTTGGTTGAGGTTTGAATGACATCCCCTTTGGCTCTGTCCAGCCCCTCCCTACTCCCTCACCATAGATAATACTGTCCTAAATGCCTTGGCCAGAATCCAATTACTGCTGATATACATCTTCCCTTGACTCCAAATGACTCTTTCTGCCATTGAAGGATATCCAGGAATGTTGAAAACTTGTCCTGATTGCAGAGTTAATGGTCATGCGGTCCTCCGCACTGAAGGAATGGCCTTAGGGGGAGCCTTGATGGGTCTCTCTAGTCATCAGTGTTACCCCACCTCTCCGCTCTGCCCTTATTAAAGCCATTCTTTCTGAAAGCTAAATGAATATGTTTCATCCTCAAATGCTGAAAAACAATCACAGGCAGCCGATGATCAGCACTAAACAATACTGGCTTAATCATTGCCATTCCCTTCCCTTCCCGCTTTCTCTCTCATTGCTCGCTTCTCAGCCTCGTTCTCACACCAATGATGCCTGAGGTGCAAACTACTCCATAATTCCCTAAGTGTGTGTGAACAGAAGCACCCACGTAAGCACATCCATGTAGGTGTGGACTTCAGAAACGTGCAGTCTAAGGATGAACTACATGGATATAATTGCATACATGGACTATGATTATCTATGCATATTTATTTCAGTCTCTTTAATGAGTCAATACATTTGCGTGGCGCCAAAAGCTGAAAGGAAAATTACGCCCACAAACCACGTTTATAAAGGTGGGTTTTTTTTTCCCAATAATTACGATCATGGAATAGAGACTACATTTGGATCGTAACTGAAATAAGGGTAAGTTGAACTATATATATGTGTGTGTGTATATATGTTGTATACATATATATATGTACATATATATATGTATACATATATATGTATATATAACTTATGCAATTTATAATGTAAATACTTAAACAATATCAAACAAGAATTTCTATCAGCACTTAGCAGAGATATGTATTTGGGTAATGAATTACAGAAATACCTGAAATGTCCTTTGTTCTCTTTTTACTTCAGAACTGCACTTGTTAGCCAGCTTGTTAAACAAGTAGCATGATTTTATCTCTCCATTCCACATCTCTTTACTTCTGTGACAATCCTATCAAAATTGACTGTATTGGCCAAAAAAAAAAAGAGTATATGAGCATTCTATCTTATAAAAGTTCATCTTTCGGTTTCTTTCTTTTTACATGCTATTGAGGAATTTAAGAAAATGTGATACAAAAGAGAAGAAAATGTCCAGCATTTGTTACTCATGGTAATGGTGTTTTATTAATATTATTGTTCTATAACCTATTGCTATAAACCATTTAATACCATGTTATCCTTCTGGTACTTTACTGTGTGTGGTATAAACCAGGCACTCAGCAAATGTGTGTTAAGTGAACTGCTTATATTCATTCCATATAAGAAGGAAGCAAAAAAGAAAAACAGTCCCTAACTTCCATTAATGAATATAATGAAAAATATATCATCTGAGGTGAGGCGTTGCCAAATAAAAATTTTAGAGGAGAAATCCAAATTGTAAATGAATTATTCAAGCAGGAAATAATAAGACATCGTTACATAATTCAACACTGCAGTTTTTACACTTTCTACATGTGAAACATGCAAATGAGCTAGCCACTGAGGTTGGTTTCATTCACTGCATACACGAAACACTTCCTTCAACTGCTAGGAAGCTGAACTTTCAATAAGGTACTTCTCACAACAAAATTCTAGGAGAAAATGGAAAAAAGCAGGTAACGTCAGAGCGTACAGGAGTAGGATCTGGTAGATTTGTACTAGAGATAAAAGATGCAACCCACAGCCACCAAGATCATATATATCTTCATATCCATGAAACTTGCAAATAGCAAACACATAGTAAAAGAGTCATCATAGGTGCAAAATGGATCCATATACAATGCACCAATGTATAGCAAGCAAATGCATGAATACGTGCATACAAACCCAACAAACCATTCGCAAATTGGTCTAGCAAGGAAAAAATTAATAGAACATATTTGTAAACTCAGCAAGAAACAAATACAGAAGGGCCTGTAAAACATCTTTACAAAAGATAAAGAAACTGTGATACATCAACACAATGGAATACTATTCAGCTATTAAAAACAGGGACTTTGTGAATTTTGCAGGCAAATGAATGGATCTGAAAAAGATCATCCTGAGTGAAGTACCTCAGACCCAGAAAGACAAGCATGGTATATACTCACTTATAAGTGGATATTAGCCATGTAATACAGGACAACCATATCACAGTCCACAGACCTAAAGAAGCTAAGTAACAAGGAGGACCCTAGGGAGGATGCTTAATTCTCTTTCAGAAGGGGAAAGAGAATGGACAACGGAAGTGGTAGGAGACAGGAAACAGGACTGGAGCCTACCATAGATGTCCTCTGAAAGACTCCACCCAGCAGGGGATCAAAGCAGATGTTCTGACTCACAGCCAAACTTTGGGTAGAGCGCAAGGAGTCTTCAGGAAGAGTTAGGGGCATAGAAGGAACCAGAGGGGACAAGAGTTCTACAAGTTGACCAACAGAGCCAACAAACTGGGCCCAGGGGGAGGCCTGAGGAGACTGATGCATCAACCAAGGACCATGCATGGAGAGGCTCCCTGCTCAGATGTAGCCTATAGGAAACTTAGTCTCTAAGTGGGTTCCCTAGTATGGAGAGCAGGACCTTTTGCAGACATGGACTCTGCTGCCTGCTCCTCCATCACCTCCCCCTGGCAGGGTGCCCTTGCCAGGCCACAGAGGAAGAGGATGTAGGCAGTCCTAAAGTGACTTGAAAGGCTGAGGCCAGTTGGTGGAGAAGAAGGGCTCCCCATTTCTGAAGACTAGGGGAGGGAGATAGGATGGAAGAGAGAGGAAGAGTGGGACCGGGAGGAAATGAGGGAGTGGGCTACCATCAAGATCTAAAGTGTATAAATTTTAAAAAATTAAATTACAAAAAGATACATTCCTTTAGTTGATCAATAAATTTAGTGTTATGATTTAATAAAATCCTCTTTACCAAAAAAATCATTTATTAAAGGTCAATTTTGTTCATATGTTGTTTGTTTAATAAGATACTGCAGTGTTCCTTTAAGCCTACATTAAGGTTCCCTTTCCACTTGGGCGGTTTCATCCATTCCCTGTAAAGACAGCCTCACTGATGTGCGTATGGGTTTTTGGTAAACGGGTAGTATCATATCATGCACGGGCATGCTGCACAGCATACCTACGGCTCATTTTCTGTATCTACAGTGTTTGGAATTTTACTGTCAAAAAAGCGCCTTCCATGGGCCTTATTTTTTGCAACAGTCTAATACCAGAATTTTCTTAAATGACTAACACCTGCTCTACCCCAACAGACAAATGCCCTGGGTAAGGACAAAAGTGGTACATAAAGCAAGCATGGTAGCTGAAACCACCCTGGATGGATAGCCGAAGACGCACACTACCCTGGTGATATGGCTTTGTGTCCCAGAGAAACCTACCGTGCTGTTGGTAGCAATTGGTCCCTCTCAGAGGCAACAAAGAATGAGCTGTATGGTCTTCCCTCAATAAGTTCTCAGTCTAGGGCTAAATTAGACACCATGAGAGTCAAATGGGTAGATGAATAAAATATCCAGGCACGGGTTACCTGAGATGGGAACTGTATACAAACATCAGTCTCAGAACCTGATGGGCCAGGTACCCATTCAGGAAACAAAAAATGCCCAATGTCACAGTGGCTAAGAAAGCAGACCTAAGAAAAAGTCAAATCAGTTTGACTTTTTTCAATAGAACCATGAAAACCGTTAAGAACGTGGCCCAGTAAGGTGAGGGCAGAAAGAAAACACACTGTAATGAGCTATTGTGAAGCCGCTGGGGCACAAGACAGAAAAACATCAATGGTGCAGTCAAAGGAAGACTTGAGTGGATTGAGGAGAGGCTTTTCTCTGAGAACCTGAAGGACTGGAGGAAGAAGGTTAGGAAGAAGGAAGAAGTTGGTGGGAGGTTTTAAGTCTGTGGGAGGTTTTGCAGGTTCTGTGGTGAGGAGAGGATGGATGTCTGTGGGTGGAACGGGCAGAATGACAGGTAAAGCAAAGGGCAAGAAGACAGAAGAAACTAGTGTTGGGCACAGCTAGAGGAGTCTGTAAAAGTGTCTCAGGGAGAAGACAGGAAAGAAAGGACATCAGTGAAGTAGGTAGGAGACAATGCAGAGGAAGAGGGAGGGAGTTTGACACAGAAGAATCTGGTCCTTTCATGAATTGCCGCGCAACATCTTCTGCTGGGAAGAGGCTGAATTCGGAATTTGACAGTGGAAGATTTGCAGAACAAGTGGACAAGTGGAGGCAGGAAGCTGAAGAGCTGGTGTGCACTGAAGGTGGAGAGGAAATAGTTAGGGTGGTGGCGCTGAACCTCCCGTTTGCATGTTTAGGGATATGTGGTAGTAGGGCCTTTTATGTTGTTGTTGTTGTTTTCCTTAACCGGTTTCTAACTTCAAAAGTAAGAGCATACTTGAAGACAGGAAGCCGGTAGTCAGGGAGAAATAGATGGATGGCAGTGTTTGCCATCCTGTTTTGTCTGTGTTCCATTTGCCTAGGGTGGACGATGTCTCCTGTCCCACAGCACCTACATGGACTTCTGGCATCTTACCAGCAGCTCACAGAGCCAGCACTGTAATCACAGGATGGGAACACAAGCTGGCTCTCGGGCTTTCTGGGGACGGCTGGTGTCTTTGCAGATCATCCAGGCCTTCTCCTCAACATGTTCCTATCCTTCAGGTTGCCCCACCGTGCACAGAAGTGCCTGCTCCCTGGCACACTGTGAGGGCCTGAGCACTGACCCTGTGTGTACCTTTGGCCTCCAATCCCACTGGTGATATAGGAGGGGCGGGCAGCTTCCGGGCAGCAGGGGGGCTGGGGCAGCTCATGGAGACCTGCAGAGCTCACACAGGCCCTGGAACCCAGCTCACTTCTGTGGCAGACTTCATAAGGCTCCGCTCTTTGACTGGCGTTGAGTTTATGTGAAAGTAATTAACAGTAATTAATCCTTAATTACAGTAATTAGCCAAGTCGCAGTAAATTAAACCACATCTGGAGCAGATGAGGGCTTCCGAATGGGAGGCAAAGAGAGGCGACAATCGGGGAGATGCTGAATTCATCTGACAGCATCTGATTAAGTCTACCTGTTGCTGGCAGCCTCATTTGCATGTTGTTTTTGTTTGCATTTTCCAGTAACCCTTTCATTGGCATTCACAGTGTGGACCTCTTGGTCCTCTCTTAAATACCAGTTAGGCAGTCCTGCCGCCATGGGGGTGAGGGAGTCCCTTCATCTCCCACAGAGCTGCTGGTTTGCCTGGGCTGTGTTTATGTGCCTCCCCCTCCCTCCGAACAAACAAAAATATAAATAGCAGGGACCTCATCAAGTGACAGGCTGAAATCAAAGGAGAAGCCAAGAGAGGTTCCCCCCACCCCTTGGGCTGATGAAAAGGGAAGATGATACGAGCTATCATCATGTCTGATGGGGAAGGGAAGCAGAGGGTAGAGGAGATAGGAGATGTGGAGAGCTTGCAAAATAGGTCACGTGAGCCATCTTACAGAACAGTCTGAGACCGAGCAGAAAGGAACCTAGCCACATACACCCATACATGCATGTACATGAAACACACACACTAACATCATCATCATCATCATCATCATGATAATAATAATAATAATAATAATAATAATAATAATAATAATAATAAAAGATTTAGATAAAGCTGGAGCTCTTTGTTTCTCTGACCTCATTCTGGCTGATGAATGCCTCTCACCTATGGAGGAAAAATATGGACATTAAGGGAACCTTTACACATACAATGATGAAGCACAGGGATAAAACTTAATGTCACCCAGATGCCACTAGCCAGGCACAGGTGTTGGCCAGTCCTCAAAGGAGAGAAACTATGTCTAAACACTGCCAGCTGGGGCCTGACAAGTCGCTTCCTTAGCACTGAGAGGATGAAGCCAGTTACGTTCACTTCACTTTGTGTGTCTTGTCTCTGTGGTGGCCTTGGCCTACCTGACAGGAAGCAGTTCTCTCTCAGGATTCTACATCTTGGAGCCTCGCCTTTGTGGTTACCCTGATTCCTATTTGGCTGTGATAACTGAAGAGTGGGAACACAGAGCCATGGGCTACTTTGCCTCAGGGAAACAAACAAACAAATAGCAAAACAAACAAACAAAAACAAACAAACAAAAAACACAAGACAAAACTCTTATTGAGGATGAACAGCTTCTGCGCCTTTTCATAGTGGTGGGAGGAGCCCTCACAATAGGTGAGAGAATTTCCTCTCTGCAAAACCTTTCTTCTAACTATGTCATAGACCTAGTTGAAAGGAAAGACGCTTTTCATCTTCATCACACTGAGCAGAGTCCCTAGACCTACACCTCAACTCTAAGCTGTGTACCGACTGGGTCAGACAGTCTTTTGGGCAACAGCTGGCATTGCAAGTCTCAGTACAACATGAGCTTCGAATCACTGCTTTAGCCTGCCATTTGCTTTCTCTTCCCCATAATGCTGTCCATCCTGGGACAAACAGAAAAACAGACTGTCCAGAAGTGGGGTCTCCTAACCTGCCCACACCCCACCTCACTTTTAGCATCTACTCCACCTGCTGCTCTTTCCAATCTCCTCTATGTGCCCCTCCCAGTTTGTCTGCCTGCTACCCTCAAATCGATTTATGGTGGCCTTGGGAGCATGTCCTAATGCTTTCCAGAATTTTCCAAAGGGAGGAGCCTCTACTTTTCATGAATTGTGTAGCACAAGGCGGGATTTGAAATTAGGACCATTTCTGTGTAAACATCTGGTGTGTGAGAATGTTGGCATTTGCATTCTTGGGTTATCAACAGGATGAGATCAGACAGTGAATGTTGGGTGCTTGCTTCGGGGACTCACACAGAGGAAACACTTGGCCATATTTACCTTATTACAATTACAATAACAATTATTAGCACTAGTTCTTATATCTGCTTGTTAGTTATTACACTTATATTGGGAAGGCAGCATAGTGTATTGTTATAAGGCATAGACTCAGGAGCCAGAATGCTTGTGTGAGTTGACTAAATATACCGTTTACAAGCTATTGTGACTGTGGGCAAGTTAGTTAACCTCTCTAGGCCCCGGGATTCGTTAACTGTAAAAGAAGGATAATAATTGTACCTGGCTCATCTATTTCTTTTACAAGGTTAAATGAGTTGCCTGAAAGCGCTGAGAACAGACCCAGACATAGGAAATGCTGAGTAAGTGTTTTCCATGATTATTAAACTATATCCACACCCATATAGAAACCAGAGCATTTTTACACCACAATGCTGATGTGTTTATGACCACATTAACTGCATGTGTAATAACTTACGTGTCCCTAGAGAGCAAGTCCAGCCTATTGCTACCCTAATAGGTGAGTTCTTAATAAATAAGTTTGATGATAAAGATGGTGGGGGGGAGGAAGAAAAAATAAGTCATAAATAAAATCATGCAGACAAATGACAAAAGATGACCCAGGAGGTCAAATCTGAGCATTTCGTAGTGCACGAATCCATCAATACGCTATCATTTAGAGAAAGTTCACTTTTTAATCAGTAGCTCTATTCCAATGCCTTGACGCAGATTATTTAAGATTTATTTCCTATTTGTTGCAAGAATTCAGCTAGATGTACCTTTTAACTCTCTAAGATTGGTTTCCATGTGTTCCTGAATGCGACTTGAAAATTCAACCGGAAAATGTATGTCAGCCATCTTTATTCAGTTGTCTTATAAAATGCGCTGAGAAGTGGCTGCTGCAAGCAGAGCAAGGAAGAGCACCAGGGCTTCCTTCACACAAGGCCAAGGCGCCTACCAGCAGTAACCCTACAATTATCTTGTGGTTTCCTAGAAGTCCTAACGAGCTGACCGACTTGGCTTATCCAGTTCCTCTGACTGGTTTTACAGTTCTCACCCATGCACAGAAGAGGCCATGCTGTGGTAGGTGGGGAAGCCTATCAGGCAGAGAGACATATCCTAAAGTTAAAAATTACTCAATCGTCTTGACCAGTGCAGTAATGTGAGTCCAGGGACCAAACAAAAATCAGAAACGGCACTGTGAGGAAAAGGAACAATTCTTTGGTTGAGAGTGCTCCCCTCCCTCTCGTGTTGAGTGAAATATGTTTGGTTAACATTAATGCTCATATTTGCAGCACTTCTTTCAACTTCACTATCCTGTCCTTGTTTAAATCAAAATGTGTTGTAACTCTGAATAATGCGTTCTTCGCTGCCTGTGGTGAAATGGTTATAATGAAAATAAATAATTTCTGAAAGTTAGGCACTAATTCTAGGCTTTTGGAAAGCATGTAAATTGTTGATTTCCACAGGGGGTAAAAACGTATCTGTACTGAACCTCTTCAACCCTGCGGGTTTCTAGTTTGTGTCCCCAAGGAGCATAATCTGTAAGTTTGTCTGTCTTGGCCACAGCCACATCAGTTCCCACCAGGGCGAAGTATCCTACACTTTTGGTTACTGTTGCCATCTATCTGTCCCTCTTCTCCTATCCTTAGCAGAAGACCACAAGAAGGAACCGAAGGTGAACAGGTGACATTGGAAACAGTGGGGAGGACTGGACCTACGACTTAGACTGGAAACAGACCCCCTTCGCAAGTACTCCAGAAAGGATGAGAAAAGAAAAGCGGGTACCCCCTGCTGGAAGGGACGCTGCCATGAAGACCTTGGCATCAACCAAGCAGCCTACCCACAATGAACTGTATCCCAGTTCCAGACAAAGACAAGGGCAGAAGCCACCTCTTCAGGTGCCAAAGAGACAGTGAGTCATCTTCCATGCATGACAAGGCTTTTGCTCCATGACAACCAAGCTCCCTTACCAGTGTGTGTGTGTGTGTGTGTGTGTGTGTGTGTGTGTGTGTGTGTGTG
>NW_026596057.1:2581686-2610315 GCF_907164565.1 Psammomys obesus | reverse complement strand
TGTGTGTGTGTGTGTGTGTGTGTGTGTGTGTGTGTGTGTGTGTGTGTAAAACACTCTAAATGATCTATAACACTTAAGAACAGAAGGTAATTGCAACTGTAAGGTAATTGCAGTTGGAACTGGATCCTGTAAGACACAGACCACTCAATAAAGGTTTTTTTTCCTCTTTCCTTCCTAAAATACATGACTGTAAAAAGTACCTTATTTAAATGAACAATATAAGAACTGTACTCCTCTGAATTTTAACTGAATGTAACTTCATTAGCAGAACACAGTGAGCAGTAAATAAAACTACACAGGCAGAATACTAGCCTTTCAAGATACTCAGGCCACCAAGCCTGATGATCTGAATTGGAGGCTCAGGACCCACACAGGGGAGAAGGTACTTGCACAAGTTGTCCTCTGAACTTACACATGCATGTAATGGCAGGCACACATGCATACCTATGCGTGCGCAAAATAAAAGCAGACAATTTAAATTTTGAAAAATAAAAACGTGACAGGTTGTACGGATTTTCTAAGACCATAAGATCGACATTAAAGATACACACTAACCAAATACATAAATTAAGTATGTTAATTATTGGATCTCATTATATGCTCTGTATGTGCACGCCCAGAGGTGAACTTACTAACTCATTCAGGAACTGCTTAAGGGTCAAGTCCTCCTCCCTGGGGTCTGTAACTTAATCAAGCCTAACCTCGATGCTGCGTTCTTAAAAAGCAATTATAGCATTTTGCATGGCTGGAGTGAGCATGTGATCAAAAGGAAGTGACTAAAAGTTGAGGCTGGAAGAGCCCCATGAACTGCAGCACAGCTTCACTCAGTGCTGCTGAGTCAGAAGAGGTTCTTGGGATAGGAATCGAATACTACTTCTAGTACAGAGAGTTCGGAGAGGACCATTTGCTCCTAAGAGCTCCCTCTGCCCACCTGCTCCAGTTCCCCTCCAAAGGCCTGTGGACCGTTTCATAGATGTAAGTTGTGGGCCTGTTTCCATCAACAATATTTTATTTGGTCCTTACGGGTTTTAGTAGGTATTTCTCTTCTCACAATACTTTCTAAAGACCACTTTATATCTAATATCCTCTATGTTATACTCAAGAATGTCACATATGGCTCTGACTCAGAAATAAGTGGCCTTACTAACAATTTCATATAATTCTTTGATATGGCCTCATTCATTTCTCCTGATTTGATAAGACTTGGAGATTTGTTTGTTTGTTTATTTGTTTGTTTTTTACTTAGGTCATTAGTTCTAGCCATATATAGGGCTAAATACCATATAGGTGATGAAATTGATCACATGCCAATCAGAGCTAATCATTGTTCTGTTTCATCCCCAGTGTTTATGTAGGAATCCCCACACCAGGGGGGAAACACTGCCTTTAAAGTTTAATCAACACATTTGAATAACAAATACGACATTCCCTGAGGTAAGGCAACTAAGAGTTGACCAAAATTATCTGTATGTTTAAGAAGAAAGCTCATAGATAAACATTGTACCCAAATTCTTCTTATCATTAGAATAATTTTGATGATTTTTTAAATTTCATCAAAAGCAGATTAAGCTTTCAAGGCTAAAATGACCAAACAAAACAACCATGTTGCATAATTTTTTTTCTACTAAGGCAGTATCTAATTCACTCAAGACAATAAGTAACTTTCCATTAAAGAGATGGACAAGAAAAGAAATTCCAAAAGCTTCAAGGTAGAAACACTGTATTTCTAAATCTTGGGGTCACCAAAGCCTTCTACCCAGGGGAAACTAGGACAACAAATACTAGCATCATTACCATCGTGCTAAATACTCTGACTGCCCAGGGCAGGCAAACGATGCTTTTTGTCTGTTTGTTTTGTTTTCATGCCTTGGCTTTCTCACCCCAAAATGATGAATAGCAACTTCACAATGAGAATTTGTTCATTTAAGCAAATATTCTGAAGACAAAACATTATTTTGGCCCGGAAAAGCATTTGGTATAGGTTGTACATTGGGTGTCCCTTGTTTGCACCCAGGCCTGAGAATGCTAGACACACAATAGAGGGAGCAGAGCTAAGAGTAGAGTAGAACATGGCAATGTGTTTTTCGGGGTCATAAGGCTGTCTGGCAAGGCACCAAGGGCTGAGACCTTCCCTGTGGGAAGCAGAATGTGACCGTGGAGTCAAGGTGATGTCAACCAAAGCAAATGGGGGAAAACCATAAAGATAAAGAATTGAAGAGAAGTTGTGTGATACACACTGCTGGAAGAGAAGCTGTGTTCCTGATTAAACATCTCAACACAAAGGCAGACAGCAAAGGCCTCTATGGGAGGGACAAATAGACATTCTGAAGACCTAAAAATGTGAATTCAATTGAGCTTCAATACAGCCTGAACCTTTGGGGGCTTATGCATCATTAGTCTGTATCATAGCTTCCTATCATTTGTCCCTTTAGAACAAGAACTCTCAAAGGCCTGACAAGCAGGAATGGACACTCCAATCTTGCCGTTTCTCTCAGTCTGTAAGTCCCTGCTGGGAGAAGAAGCTGTCTTCATTAGTAGGCTTCAACTCTGGTAAGGCTTTTCAAATAAATAGCCAAACTCAAATATCCTGTTTGGCACCACTGTACTCAACATTCAAATGCTAAAGTGGACCCACCTACAGAGGCATCACTCAAGATCCAATGAGGGACCAGAGGATATGTATATGTAGAACCCCAGCAACTTGTATAAACCCCATTACTAAGGAGAAGTCCCTCATCTTACACCAAGAGATACAAAAAAGATCAACACTGTACAGTGGCCCAAAGGATGAATACCAGAAAGGTAAAGTTCTTTGGCAGTGTGCATTTCTATTCCAGAAGGCACCTTTCACTCCGGTGCTTTTATGATACTGAGAGAGGGAGAGGGAGAGAGAGAGAGAGAGAGAGAGAGAGAGAGAGAGAGAGAGAGAAATGCACAATGTAGCCCTTTGGTCTCAACACACATTGGCATACTCATACACACACTACATATCACACACACAAAGACACTGGTCATGAAACATACCACCACTCTGTCCTGAGGAAGGAAGGGGTTAACATTTGCCTGCCCCACCCTGTATATGTGGTAGGGGCATCATTACTGAGTTTATTAACCAAACTGGGTTTTAAATTTTCATTTATGTCCTTTGCATCTGCAAAAACAAACTGAAGTAAAATAAAACCAAAACAAAAACCCACAAGTACTTAATGGAGTTTTCTGTAGGCCCCACAGTATATAAGAATTCGCATAACCCCATAAAACCTTGACCATCTCATTCGTCCTTAAACACAATTTTTCTGAGACTTTGCAAAGTGAAACCCAAAACCAATTAAAATGCTGCCAAGCTTCTCACAGAATGCTTTCAGGTTTTAAGCGAAAGTACCTTGTTTTGGGCAAGCACAAATCCGAAAAGACCCACAGGATGTTCCATCTACCCTGCATGCAAATTCAGACTGCTTGAGAATAGGAGCTGAGCTCAGTAGAGCTCAGTACAGCACGCATACTTAAGCTCCTTGCAGGTTCTGGGCTCCATCCCTTCTTCTCATCTGCGCGGTTCAAATTAATTATACACTTTAATTTCATGAATTATTAATTTGATTCTGACTCGGCAGCTTATGATTATCCAGTGCTACAGACTATACAATTCCAGGTTCATTAAAACATCACCAGCTGCCTAAGAGACAGACATTAAATAGGGGAGAGCAATAATAAAATTAAGCTTCCGGCGCATAGCAACAGTCTTCCTTAGCCGCAGGCATCACGAAGCTCTGCAGCCGGGCTGGTCCAGACAGAAAGATAGAAGTCCTTTGAGAGATACCCACGTCCTTCACAGAATGTGCCCCTCTGCCATGTACATGACTTCAGGTGGGCAAATGTAATGTCCCGCAAGAAAGGATAATATTATCTGTCCATCTCTCCCTCCAACCCTTTCCACCTATCTACTACACAGTCACCCAATGTTAACTCTTTGATGATCGTCAAAGAGTACCAAGGGTAACCAGACCATCCACTCTACCCACCTTCCAGAGAAGCAGCTTCTGGGAAGGGTCTATAAGAGCTGCAGGCTCAGCCACAGCAGAACAGATCTTAGGCCTAGAAAGAGGGAGGCAACCGATCAATCACTCTTCCCTCTGTTAAGCCATTTGTGTTAAGAATGGGCAGTGCAGTGTTTGGGATGAGCTTGGGGTTTGGTACTTCCCCGTTCTGGGAACATACATGTGTAAAGTCTAGCCTCAGACCTGGCACAGAGCAGGAGCTCACTGGGTACTGGATCGCTTATTTTACCTTCACACTTACAAAATGATAGAAGTGAGCTCATAGCATCTTGAGTTCCTTCCGGCACAGATTTATGAGCCTCTTCGAGGAAAGTTCACTACTCCTGTATGCCACAGGCCCTAGAGACAGATTTGATGACTTTCCCCTAGAAATTCTCTGCTCGCTACATACAGGGTCACTAGAAAGCCATCTATGTATAACTCTTCAAGGTCACCGCCATTGTGTTTGGCCATAGACTTCAGGTATACGCCTTCTATCATGTGTCTTGGGAAAGAAGAGATAGGCAGAGACTCTCCCCCCTTTGTGATGGCCACACTCATCTTCAGAGGACGGAAGGAGTCACTGGTCACCAAGAAATGCATGCAGCAGAGCCAGCAGTATGCAACTAAAGGACAAAGGAGGAAGATGACCACAAAGAAGAGAATAATGTGTAGATTCCTGGTAAGGGCTAGGAAAGGAGAGTGGAAGGAAAATGACTCAAACATTTTTTTTCTTCCATCTTATGTATAAAAACATGTCTCCCACCCCACTTAAAAAAATGCAGAATTTATGTTGGAGATATGACTTGGTGAGTAAGATCCTTGCATAAAGAGTGGAAATTGGATCCCTAGCACTCACATAAATGTTGGATGTAGTCATACCTATACCCCTAGAGTGAAGAGTAGCAGCTTGGAGACAGAAAGGTCTCTGAGCCAGTCTAGTTGGAAAATGGTGAGCTCCAAGCTCAGGAAGACATCTTGTCTCAATGAAATAGGGTGGCCACCGATAGAACAGGGTACATTCCTCTCCCTTCCAGAGCCACGTGTGTATCTGCAAGCATATCACACACACACACACACACACACACACACACACACACACACACACACTCTGTAGATTAGTGTACTCCTTCTGACAAATAGAAGCACAGTGCTTCCTCCCAGTGACTTGTGGCAAAACAATTTGTAGAAGGGAAAGGCTGGAATTTAGACATTCCATTTAGCTGCTTCAGAAATCTAAGGACCTTGAACCTTGTGGGATTTCAAATCGATGGAATTAATTAAGGGAGATGCCCAGCACTTTCCACTAAGTAATCAGCAGGTACAGTAGACCCAAAAGTCTATAAGGAAAAATGGAACAGGATGACATTGAGGGAGGGAGCGGGAATTAAAAAATGAGCATCCGAATGGGAAAGGCACACAGTCCATTGATTGAGGCATAAGAGATTAAGGCTTGGGTGAGCAGCCAGAAGATTCTGTAACGGGAATGGCTACAGAACAAGAGCCTAAGCCCTGCGGACATCTATAATCGGTGACAGCCAGGCATAGTCAGACAGGGGACAACATGCCAGGAAGCCTGAAGCTGAAGAGTCAGTCCAGAGAAAAGATAGAAAACTGAGCTGAAAACTAAAAACTAATATATAAATATACATATATATACACACATATATACATATTTATGTATATATATATATGTACTTTAGTAGGCGGTTTATCATTTTACATTGTGCCATATCATTTTTTTTTTTAATCTATGTTCTTCACTAAAATGGAAGCAACTGGAGGGCAAGGCTCCTATCTGGTTTCTTCACTGATGTATCTTTGGTACCTGAGATACAGATAGCCATTACAAAAAGATGATCAGTGAAATTGCAGGAAGTGAAATGGAAAATGATGAGATGTCTGTCGTGATATATATATTTGCTAGTCCCTGGGTGGGACTATGGAAGTCAAATCCAGGGAGAGAAAGGAAGAGCCCTGGCTGGGTGTTAATGAGGCACTAAATAAAATATGTCATCATTCACACCTGTGGAATGTGGGTGATCTTTTGGTTGATAGATTTTCTTCTTTAAATAACAACAATGGCAGCAAATGAGGAAGTGATGGAATCTAGATCTGACATTTTTGAAGCCATTTTGTGGTTAGAATAATTGCATTGGTTAGAACAATGTGCTGTAGCTTCAAGAATTAAGTTGGCTTTGCTTTTAAGTCATGATCCTTCTTCCTTTTCCATTCATCCCAGCCCTGCACCAGGGGCAAAACACACTGCCACCCAGGTTTATAGGCAACGGCACTGAAATGTAGAAACAATGCCCTCACCAGATTCAAGTAAAAAGACTCAAGCCCTTCCTTCTCCCAAGATCATAGCCAATAGTCAGATGGCTCTCCAAGACAGGGCTTTCGGGGGAGAAAAAAAGTGAGCCTGGTATTGCCCTGTGTTTGGCTGATTCTTTTCACCACCAATGCCAAGAGGGCAACACCAGGGGTGGAAGAGGACAGTCTCCAGGCACTTCAGAGTACTTCCAGATTGTTGGGACTGTAAGATGTGTTTATAGACAACTGGCCTTGTCCTTGCCTGCCCAGCCACCTTTCTTCCTCACTTAGCCAAACAGGACAGGATGCTACCAAAGATGCTCTCGTCCTGACGATATTTATGTGCAGACAGTGGACACTCTAGGCACCGTTGCTACACAAGAGATCACTCACAATTTGTGCTTTGTTGTGATCAAGTGCAGCCACTAAGAATATACCTCAGCAAGGAAAGTACATCAACCTAAAGTCAACCTAGGTCCAAGACAGCAGAATCACTTTCCAGGAATCAGAGTTCAAAGCACCACCAGCAATCCACTGAGTATCTCTTCTCCCTTAATGGCATCCCACCGCCCCTTTGCCAGAAGAACATTCGGCTTGCTGGAAGACACCAGCTTAGTCTCAGAGGCAGAATGCATGGTTTCATGATGACATGTCTCTAGGTGAGCCCTCTATTGGAGTACTAGCTGAAGATATCATCCAACACCACCACCCTGACGTGCTGAGAAACAGCAGCTTTTGTGCCGGTGACTTGGAAGGCTCTAGGGTTCTTAGACATACCAAGGAGTTTCAGATGCATGTCCAATCTTGTGGGAAGAACTCTAGGAGCCAGGGAAAGGTTGACATTGATTTCATAGAGCCAGATGTCTATCATGATCCCAATTTTGCCTGAAAGAGGTCAGCGTGTTCACTTTAGAATCTGTGGGATTAAGGGGCCAGGGGGAGCCTCACGTCCAGCACAAGATCAGCAGGTCTGGTCAGCCGCCTAGGAGTTTAGAATCCAGACAGGGTGGCATTTCCTCTGAGCCCAGATATCTACAAAATAGCCTGTGGTCATTAGAACTATAAGACTGTTAAAGAAAAAAAAAAAGAAGAAGAAGAGGGAAGGAAAAAAGAGAAACTATAATCTTTCATTGTTCCCTTTGTCTTTACAATAAACACTCAATGTTGGACTAGGCTGGACTTGGGGACTTTCCAGTTTCCCTGTGAGGCTGGGCATTTTGCATTCAAAACAAATTAGTTCCTTAAACTCTGAATCAATTGTCAAAAAAATGTAGGAAAGTATTTTCCCACGGGGCAAACATTTGCAGTAAAACTGGAAATGTTCAACTTGATTATAATGTTTCACGAAAAGGTCAGCATGGGGACTGGGAGCTGTACCTTTAGGACGTTAACTCCGTTCGCAGACAGGGTGACAAGGGGAGAGTCAGAGTGGCCAGGATTGCCATGGACATGCTGCTCAGATCACATGTCGCTGGGCCGGCAGCAGAAGAGCACAGCATGTGCACAGAAAGACAAACAAATGTGTGCAGATGTGGGCACATCCACATACTTCAGAGGTTCTGGAACCACATGAGCTTCCTGAAGCTCGGGCACCTGCAGTTCCGAGGACATGAATGGTACCCTTTGCTGGGATGTACACTGGGTGAAACACAAATTATGGTGCTATCTACAGCAGGGGATTGCAGTTCAGTGGGAGATAATGTAGTATCACTAGGAGAAGCTCCGGAAAGATGCACCTGCAGAGGTTTCTCCTCATCCTGAAATCCCGACCCAAGGCATGAACGAAATTTAATATATCCTCAAGCAATTCCAATAGGCCACAAACTGACACCCTGATCTCCTGCAGACACAGTGTTTTCAACTTGGATTAAAGGCTTAAAGTTTTCAAATATTCAAGCCAAGTAAAAACAATGATGTCTCCTTGATGTCCACTATCATCTTCTATAACTGCCCTCTAATAGTTTTGACATCATGCTTTAGATTCTATATTTTACTCTAGATCTCAGAATGGAGTTTCCTAGCCTTCCCCAAGATGAAGAGCAAACAGAAATCTTCCCTCAGATTTAAACAGGAATGAGAAGAATAGGAAAATGGCTCATCAGGGAAGTGCCTGCTCCTGGGACACCAGGCCTATTTGCTGACTCTCACAGCCCAGCAATCTTGGGCAGGCCTCTGTTAGCTCTGGCTAGGCCCCCTAGTTTGTTCAGTTTATCAGATCTGCTGGGCTCATCGCCCATGGGGAAGTGAGTCAAATTCTGAAACACTCTTTTCATCAACCAAAAGTTGTCATTTGGTTGAATTCTTAGGGCAAGCCCCTTTCTTTCAGTAAGTCCAAGTGTGATTCATCTTGGGGGATGATCATTTACTATGAAGACTGGGAAAATTTGGCTTCAATCTCAGGCTCAAAAGATCCAAATTCTGTCTCTCTTGTAAATCACAGTAGGTTCACCTTCTGTAATTGGAAATTTGGAGACTGACCTCAGTTTCTAAAGTAGATCCGGATACAGTATCTCCACCACACTGATGTAAAGTCTTGACAATCAAAGAGTCTAAATCAGTCTCAATTCCCTATAAGTTCTGGTATTAGTTTTGATTTCACAAATCCAAAGGTGTAGACTGGGCTTCCTCTCAAAGCCGAGGAAACTCACAATTTGGATGCTAATTTCTGAGGTCAATGCCATTCAGAGCCTCATTATTTGGCAATGATGAGCACAAAGAACACAGATTTGTATTTAAAAAAAGTATTCGTGACCCACAAACTAAATATTCCTGGTTATCCAGTATTATTTTACATATATGGTACTCAATAAGATATCAGTCCTAGGTGAGAAGCCTAGGATTACATCCATGGAAAGCTGAAAACACTCACCCTGGACTGACTTTATATAGGTTGAGATGACATGTTCCCTCACAAAAAAAAAAAAAAAAAAAAAAGAAATGTAAGTTTTCCCAGATTACATCCTGAATATGCTTTGATGCCAAAAGGACAGATTAATTATTACACATTATGTATTAATGTGTATAAAAAGTTTAGAGCCAAGGGAATTTAGAGCCAACACATTACCTGTAAATTCTATTGCAAATGAAAATATCATTTATAGTAAGATATCCATATTTCCAAATCCAATTCAAAGCATGTATGCACTCAGGCAAAGTATGTTACTTCAAATCCTGATTTCTGAATCCAAGCAAGTGGAACTTCTACTCTCTATTCCAATGCTCCTTTGAGAGTTACATAAAACAACGAATATCCTTTGTATCTGATACACAGCAGGTGCTTAATAAAAGACTGTTAGTGTGCTAATAGTTGTCAACACGATTGCCAATACAAATTAATTTCTTTGAGGTTCTGC
Organism: Psammomys obesus; assembly: GCF_907164565.1. Classification (NCBI taxonomy): domain Eukaryota; kingdom Metazoa; phylum Chordata; class Mammalia; order Rodentia; family Muridae; genus Psammomys; species Psammomys obesus. The sequence goes on along the minus strand of NW_026596057.1, from coordinate 2,600,615 downwards.
TGGGCTACAAATTAATTTCTTTGAGGTTCTGTCGTGGACAAGACCGGGACAGAATGGCAACAATATGAACTCTACTTACAACCCCTGACTCCACAATTGTGCTCTAGTGGAGGCCCTAGTAGTTCACCTGCTTTTACGCTCTCATGACTTCAAGCCAAGAACACCTGTTTCCAGGCAATGCTAGATGAAATAAATGCACAGTTTCCTCCATCCAACAGGGAGGAGATTTCAATCTGCAGAAGGATGTGACTAGAGTGTGTTAGCTCTTTCTAGGAATGGTACACACCTGCCCAAGGAGCTAGGATGTGGTGGTCCCACCATCCCAGAGCTAAGGAGGCCCCAGCTGCTGCTCCAAGTATTTTTAGCTGCATTATTTATGGGAACACCTGCCTGAAAATTCTAGACAGAGCTCAGTCTGAGAGAGGAGGGGTATTGGGACACCTAAACATTGCTAGTCTTTACCTATTCTCTGGCATTTCAGGGCCTCCCTCTTCCCCAAAGACTGGCTGGCCCTGAGCAGTAGAGAAAAGTCTCCAAAGAAACACCCTGAAAGCCCTATTTCACATAGAAGCTCTCAAGAAATATTAGTGCCTGAAGGGAGAAAGGGAAAGGAGGAAAAGATGTAATTACATTATAATCTCAAAAAAGTAAATTTTTTAAAAGCAGAGAAGGAGGGAGAGAGAGAGAAATATTAGTACCACTGCCCTGCAACAGCACGTGACCACAGAACATCTCCCCTGGAGGCTACTGACACATCAGTCACCCTCAGCTATATTTCCGGTGGTGGCATACTGCCACCAATATGGTTTCCTTTATTGTTACCAGTAGGAAAACTGACAGAGAGACATGTGTTACAGAAACAGCGTTCTCTTTCTATACCGGTTTGCTCCATTCTCAAACATGATACTCTGCAACCTCCTATTGACTTCACTTCCACCCACTCTCCAACTCTTAGCCCCAACTTCTGCCCCTTACTTCCAGTCTCGACCATCACTGAGGGGAAAGCAACTGTTCCCCTCCTCTAGGATCGCATGCCGTCTGCATCCCGGTATTTAATATTTTATATATAGTTCACATTGATCCGTCTGGTACCTACAGTATGCTCAGCAAATTGAAAGAATGCTTTGTAAGTCTTGCAGGAAAGAAACGGTGTGCACATTAGCCCTTTTGGACCCATTGAATGGTTCCTAACTTCGTACTGGGCACGCACTAGGTGTGGAGTAAAAGCTAACAGGCTGGCTGAAAGACCCTTTTCAATTCTTCCTGCAATCTGCCATTAGTAAAATGTTTACAGATCAAGATCCTTGCTGCTGGCACTTAGGTCTGGCTCACCAGGTCATGCTTTCTCTGCACATTCTGCCTTGGGCTAAATTGCCTAATTTTTCAATATTTAGGCTTCATGTTCTGTTCAAAGGGTAAGGAGCTTATTATTTATTTAACTCACAAGAGTCTTAAGTGACTGAGTGTTTATGAAAGGGTCTGCGATCCCAGGATGAATGATGTTGCATTTAGCGCAGAGCACCTCTGCCTAACACAGATCAGTGGGTGGCGAGGACAAAGACATACACATAAAAACACTACTTGGCAGTCACTACACACGCCATTTAGGTATGATCTGAAAACGTCTTGCTGGCATAATTCTTAAGCAGACTGTCTTTGTATTTAATGACCCAAATATGCCAGGCACATGCCTCGAAGAAGCAAGTGAGATTTAACAAAACAGCAATTTCGTTAACCTTCTTCTCCGCCCACCAAAATAATCTGTGCTGTGGCCTCTGACCTCTCTGAATGGCTGCTTTGAGAGACTGGAGTTAGCACAGGCCTTGGTGGATAATCATGTCATGCTGTAGAGATTAGAAGAGGCTTGGAATACAGATACAAATGGCAGTCTGAGCTGTAGGTCCACAGGCCCAGCGCCTTCAAGGCAGAATGCAAGCAGGAAGGCAAGGGAGCTGTACTGGCTAACATTTGTAAGTCAGAAGAGGTTTCAAACAATTCAAAGAAATCCATTTTGAAAGAGAAACTAAAAGTGACCCAGTCTACTATTGTTCTTTGAAAGCATGGACCAGTTGAACATAGGCAGATCTCTTAGAGTTACACATTCATCATTTGACAAATACTTATTAAATATCCTCCCATGATCTCATAGAGGTTCTTTCCTGTTTCAGACAGGTGCAATCCTAACACCATAAAGAGATTCTTGGAGCAGCTAAAAAAAATCATCAACCCCTGCAAGGCGTAGCTTCAACCTCAGGGTTTACAGACCCTTGAGACCACTAGGCTTTTTCAAACCATCATGAGCAGGACACTTCAACAAGAACAAATGTCACAATTCAGTGATCTTCATCAATCCTCTGCAGTTTGGGAAGGTCTCCTTCCACTGACTACCAAAAACACCAGCATTTCTCCTGTTTCTCCTGAAGATACAAGATATGAGCAGCTGAGCACCTGCGTGAGACTTATAAAAATCTTTTAATAAGGGAACCATCACTTGAGAAACCCAAGAAAAGTCACACCCACTCATTTGTTCACCTCCTCTCTGACCAGGGTTTATGGTCAGCACTGTGTGTAGAACTGGCTGGGTAAGTTAGGTGCCTTGGGAGACATTGAGATGTCTGGTGCCATCCCAGCTCAAGAGAAACTAAGAAAAAAAAATCAGTAGGAAAATTACAATGCTTATTTTACAGATGAATAAGCAGTGACATGGACAGTTAAGGGCTTCATGTTAAATAGATTTTATTCTATTATAAAACCATAACATAAAGTTATCAAAAATAAAAAAAGATGAAAAGGCACAGAACCAGAAAGCAAAATATTTTAGTTTGAGTCCTGGTTCAAACCCCTGTCCAGACCAGTCCAGTCCAGAGCCCTGTCATGAGGCTGGACTTCTTCATCTAAAAAGCCAGCCCTACCAACTCGAGGATGGCGTGATTCCATCACTTGTGGAGAATAAGGTTGCTAACTAAATCTGAAGAACTAAGTCTCTGGATCATAGGATTGAATTAGAATTACTATTTGAAGAATTTAAGGTCTGTGTAAAGCAATAGGGAAGCTGTTCCATCTCCATAGCACTGATGCCTTTCTTCATAGGTGATGCCCAGGCCCAAACGTGACAACAATGTCCTCCTCTGTAGATATTACAACTGCCATTTCTGCCACCTGAGGAATAATGACAAGGAGAGCTGGTGTCCTTCTATCTCCAGGTCCTGAGTCTTCCACTCAGGACTGTCCCACAGAGTAATAAGTGCCTGCAAGAACCTCATAGGTAGAGTCAACGATCCATGCCTGTTGCAAGGGATAGGGTTGTAGCCAGTGTGTAAAGAATTTAGTTACAGGTGTACTAGACAAAGTGCTCTCCACAGACCGTTTGCAAACCCTCTTCCAGCTTAGCTTCCTGTATCTATGAATTTTCTGGGAACCTAGTTTCCCTTATTGAGCTAACTGGTGACTCTAAACTGCTAATAACAATAACTTATAGTCAATTTGTTAGCACTAACTTCCAAAAAGAACAATATAGATTAAGGCAGAAATCTCCAAGTTTGTATTTTTAAAAACAGACCATTTAATGATTCCACCGCACTGTTTCCCTTCCTAGGCATATTCTCTGAACTTGGATAATGGAGGTTGCTGGTTCCTAATTTGCCAAGTGACCAGGTCATTTTGTAGCCTGTGAGCTGTAAGATCTTCTATGCAGAGATCTCACAGAAGGCCTAGAATTGAATCCTTTTATATTTATTTAATTTTCCCCCTTCTTGCTTCGAAGTATCATTTGTTCTCTCTACTTTTATTTTTGTGTCCCAAGAGGCACAGGTGGTTCTTATTTCAAGCTGTAGGAGAGATTCTGCTATTCAAAGATTAATGAATAAAGAGAGCCTTGTAAATAGATTAGCATGATAATGGTCATAATGCTCTCTGCTGCCTTCTGTGCCTACTTCAGTCTGTGTGCCTTGAAACTGCCTCCCCTCCCCCAGGCTTGGGACCACTCTCCCCTCTTTCCCACCAACCAGTTCTCCTATTTGAATTCTAGGAAGACAAAGTGACCCTGAAGACAGGCAGCTGCAGAGAGAGAGAGAGAGAGAGAGAGAGAGAGAGAGAGAAGAAAGAGAAAGGACACAGTGGAGAATTGAAAAATACTTAAAAATCAGTTGTACTTAAGGATAATGGCATCTGCACAGAAGGCACCTACAAAGAAAATAGCAGACTTCACTGTTTGGGGTCGGGACTATAGCTCAGTAGTGGTGTGTTTGCCTAACCTGCGTGAGGCTCTGCCTTTGATTCCCAGCACTGCAATTATCACACGACAATAACAACAATAGCAATGACTAGGATAGTTCTTTCAAAGGACAGAACTGTTGAACTGTTGCACACCTTCAAGCATTCCCTTTCAGTGTTCAGCTCACTGAACTGTATTCCCTTCTCTCTGCTTTAATCTAGAAGCACGTACGTGGCTTTTCTGCATGACTATATAGGGACAAAATTAAGGAGGCTTTTCCATGAAACCTTTACTAAGGCCCCTCCCTGAATACAGGATGCGTGGGATTCCTTGAGCTGCACTGGGTATCAGAACAAGGCGGGAATCCCTGTGCTCACAGGCCTGTCTATCCATGTCCCTTCTTAATCCTACTTGCATGCCTGGGCTTTGCATCAGTGAGGATGTGTGTGACTTTCAAGGAAAAGCCCCTCTAGAGAGATGCCATGAAGATCTCCAGGCGGTGTGGATTGAGGCAGGAAGGCAGAATCAGACCCTGCCACCGGGAGAGAGTCTGGAAGCCTAGACTGGCAGAACCTCGGCACCTGGGTTTGTCTGCTTGGATGGAAACTCCAACCACAGCAGAAGCCGCTGAGCCGATCAGGCAAAGAGCCCACACACACACCAGGCCAGGAAACACAGCCGCTTCCCTCCCTTTGTCTCCAAAGACCTGCCTGCCTTTTCCCTCATTTGAAGAGAGCCCAGAGTACCAGGAGCCAGGCTGACCCCCTGCCTCCCCACGTCGATTAACATCCCCTCCACCTCACACCGACCCCCATCAGGGCACACATTACCCCCACCCCACCTCCTTTCTCTGTGCCTGCTGCTATCAACCGGGAAAGGGGAATCTAAAAATAAAGCCAGGGCCAGAGTGTGTACCACTCGATTGGGCTCCTGTGTTCACAGATCTGCTTATTTTGGCCTATCTCTCCCCAGCGATAAGGCCGCTAACAGCCTGTTATCAGCCAGTCGGTGAAAATGTGCTCCAGCCTGATTAGGCCTCAGTCTTTGCCAAGGTTATAAACAGCCGTTATCGTTTTCCCGAACAGAATAATCCGGACAGTATCAGCTCAGAAACATATGGGCCACACAGAGAAGATAGCCGCTGACGGACACTTCATTTTAATTGTAACGAGTGGGTCGCAGCAGCCTGTAGACAGGCAGCGCCGCCCGATTGGCAGCGGGGCTCCTTCCCTTTCTTTCTTTTTCTTTTTGTAAATCCCTTCTTCGACCCGAGTTCCCGGTGCCTAAGCAACTCATATTCTGGGTGGAATAATGAACTGGCCCCTACCCCAGATGTTACCAGTCACCAAGCATGACCTTTCCCTAAAAGGCAGATGGGGCCTTTCTGATTCTGTTCTGTAGTGGGGGGAAAAATCATCAAGAGGAAACCCATACAGTTCTCTGTTCCCCACCCACACAACACACATTCAGCGATATAACCTGTATTACCTCTTCAACCCGCCTCCCTCGTCCCCTCCTCCGTGCACCACCAGGTGTCCATAAGACCACCCCCCCTACTCAGCCCACCTCCATCCCCGTTTCTGAATACCAGGCTCTTCATGGGCCAAGGCTGAATATTTGTGGAGAATCCATAGCCATCCCTTTGCCTTCCCTATACAGACATTCGTGAGCCAAGACTGGTTGTGAGGAAGATAAGGACACACAGATGGAGGTGCTTTGTCGTGAAAGCTGGGGTGAAAGGTTTTGCTGTGTGTCTCTAGACCAGCACAGACAGTCTTGATGGCAGAGACTTCAGACCCGAGCCACTGTTCTGTTGGCATGGAGCCAGCAGCCACCTTACTCTTGCCCGGAGTAATACATTTTACTCCCCTCTGAGTGACACCTAAAACAATGTGGTGGGAAAGGGACTGAAGAGAATGGAAGCAGAGTCCATAGCAAAGGGTCCCAGGAAGCAGGTGCCCCTCTCCTCGCCAGTAGGCTCACCTCAGGGCCTAACTGCTATTGTACTGCATCTCACACCTGGCTGGCCAGATGGGGTCACTGAGAGCAGGTGGGACTCTGAGGATGATAAACACCCCACCTTGCACCAGCTGGCAACGTTCATTCTCTTATTCTGCATTCATCATTCCGGGCCTCAAGCAACTAAGCATCTCCGAGTTGTTTTTCCTTGCTGACACACTTTTCTAGTTTGCTCTCTTTCTCTTCCTTATATTCCCACATATCTTCCCCATGTTATTGTAAAAACCTGGCAGCACCTTTCACTAATAGTCCTTATACTCAATGCATTCCACTGACTGTATAAATTCCTCCAGATGAAACTCAGCTCCTGGTGACTTTCTAATAAGGATAACCAAGGAAGAATCACAAAGGCCAAAAAGATAAAGAGATGTGGTTCACAAAGAATCCCCAAAAGCTCACATAGGTTTCACCTCTCTTTTCTGGGCTTCAGTTTCCAATTCTGCAGATAGGATGATATTGCTTTCCCCTGGAAGAACGATTAGCAAGACCCAGCATGCACTGAGCACTGACGTATGTGCCGTGTTGGTTTAACCATGAGACAAAGGTGCTCGTGTGAGCCTCAGACTAATTCGGGGACTCATTCAGTAGCCCGATGACTGCTGAGCCCCTGTAATTCCAGGGTCCCACGGATCCCCAACAGCCCACATGAAGGCAACACCCTTATGCCGTCCTTGCAGAGGTATGTGAGAAGCTTGTCCACCTACCCCATCTCCACGCAGTCCCTCGGGACACAGGAAATACCCAGCCGGGTCCTGAGAACTGGTCACCATCAACTGAAAATTGAGTCCCTGGTAAGATTCCCGCAATAACATCCAACTCAAAAGGGAAAGAAGACAGAGGTTCCAAGAACAGTTGAAAGGAGCCAGAAGTACACTGTTGTTTTAATTCTTATTTTCCCCATGGCTTTTCAACCCCCACATTTGTTCTACCACCCTCCCAACAAAATCTAGCTTGGATTGCTTTGCAAAATCACTAAGGGGCTGGCCAGCAGGCCGTGCAAGATGCTCCAGTGGGTGGCACGCACAGCATCTAGGTGGCCTTAGCTCGGTGCCGTGACAGAATTTCAAGGTTATGAAGGCCTTTCCTAGATTTGATACTAGTCTCTGAAGATATCTAGGGATCATGTGAGCCCTTCTCAGAAAGCAGGAGTTGGGGCCCAGCGGCAACCGACACAAACTAGCATGCTTCCCCCTCATTTTTCTACTTTCATTTTCTTAGTCTTCCTGTTTCAGGGAACCCAGTTTTGTTCCCTCACCATTTAGGGCTAACTAGAACTAACCCCCCCCCTCCAAAAAATAAGCAGGCAGCCAGGCCTGTTTCTCTGGAGCCTGACTTCTCCATTCTGTCTACAACTCGTTGGGGCTGAGGGGTCTCCACTGACTTAGAAACTGGACTGGCTTACTCAGGGCCACAGAAGAGGAGCCGATGGAGCTTTCAGAGCAGGAGAAGGTGGCAAGAGAAACAGCGAATGTCTGGCCTGCCGCCATCACACTTCTGCTGTGCGGATGAGACTGCGGTTTGACAGGTGCCATGAGGGCTGTGCCTTTGGCCTCAGTGCCATTGCTGAGTCTCCTGGGTGTCCCTATGAACGTAAACACCTTAAGGACTTATTTCCTCCAGGCTGTATGTATTCCTAAGCACCCAGAGTCCGATTTAGATATAGAAAACACTGGATGAAGAGAAAGAACAAATTGAACCAAAATCTGCCCAGATTGATGTCCACGCCTTAGAGGAAGTCTACATTTAAAACTCAGCTGCGGACAACTATCTATATCCGCCTGGGCTATTTCCTTAAGAGTCTCAGTTTCCCCAGCTCTAGAATGGTAGCATAGATTTGTCATGGAGATTATATAGACTCAGTTACTCAGCCTGACTCCTGATGCATAACAGCCACCTAATAATAGCTATTTATGTGGGCTCTGGCCCCAACACCTCTTCAACCATGCTTGGCTGCTCTGAGCAAAGACGCCCTGGCAGCCCAGGACCTCTGGTTCGGACTGCTGCTTTGCTGCAGCTACTGTCGTTGCTTGAGTCTGTGGCCTGCAGCAGGCTGAGGTCACGTGGCTAGGAGCCATGCCAACGATCCGATGTGGCAAGGCAAAACCGAGGCATGCCGTGAGAGCACTGTAGCTTCTGCTATCCGGCACTGCGTGGGCCTCCCTGACTGTGACTGCCCCAGTGCCCCTGCTCTGGTCACCATGGCACGATCTGAAACATTACCTTGGTTCATTGTCCTCAGATTCTGCTGGGCTGGACATTAAACCATGCTATGGGAAGACACCGAATGACTTTGATTTGCCTATGGTAGTGTCTTAGCTCTCCTCTGGGAGCAGCTGAATGCATTTACTCTTCCTCTAGTGTCCTTTCAGTCTGGAGGTTTGCTTTGCTTTCCCTTTCCTGGAGAGAGAGATTCTTAAACCCATTTGCATTCCCAAGACAAGCTCTTAGGCATAAATTCATTTCAGCGTGGGGGTCCTCTATTCTCTCTCTTTCCTCTCCCCATGAAGCTGGGTGAATTCATAAGTAGCTCTAGTGTTTCCAGCACTGGAATCTTATATAAGACAGGATTACAGCAGATAGAGCCTCTCCCTCTCTCTTCTTCTTCTTCCCTCTCTCCCTTTCACCTTCCCTCCTTCCCCCCACCCCCATGTATTAGTCTCATCAGTACAAGATCATTTTCACATCCGTGCTCTATAGATGTGCCCTACCCAGGCTTAGTCAGTGCTATCTTTCCTGGCCTCCTGTGGGAATAGTGCCAAACAAAATAACAAAATATTCTTTTGGTAAGGTAAGTTAAAACCTTGGGAAGATTTAAAGCTGGGCTTCATGTCATCGACACTCCCTTCTGCAATCTGTATTCCAATCTCGGTGCTGGCAGAGCTGAGCGGAATAGCTAAGGTCGCATAACAGATCCAGTACTTACTGACTTCCCTGACATTTTGCTGCTTCATGTTGCCCAAGTGACTTGCCTTTCAGCCTCCAAAGGCCCTGCAGTCCCTTCCAGCTCCCCCCCTCAGATGGCAAACATGTAGAAGGCAGTCCAGGAACTCAGGACAAGAAAGGACAGGACTCAGGTCACCCCTTGAATACACAACTGGGGTTAGGGTCCTCATTTTGTAAAGTGGCTTCTTTCTTTTCCTTGAGTATTTTATAAGGCTACATTCCTTCTACATATGGCATGGAAGTAGGACCTATGCATCAGGGAGTTTGAGGAGTCTTAATGAAGATTCTCCTTCTCTGTGATGCTACGCAGGGCTGATAGACTCAGTGTACTCAAACCTTCCTACTTCTTGTTATTACTTAAATCTGGGAGTGCCTTATTTAAACTCATAAAGTTTTGAGGCCACAAGCTATTAGGGTGTTGGCTCACCAAATAGAATCTCAAGACACACTCCAATGACTTGTGCTCAAAAACAGATGTATTAAATATGCGCCCTAAGAATACCTACTGTTGTAGGAGGACACAAGAATAAGCAGGAATACAGCACCCCAGTTCCTGCAAGGTTTATTGTAATCAAAGAAAAGCAGAAGTACTGAAAGGGGTGAGGGTGAACTCATGTTCTGACCTACTGTAACAACTGGCATGCGTGCTCTAGTCAGACCCACTAGCAGGCTGTAAAGGCTTGCTTTTCAATCATGTAACACTTGCTCATCTTAACAGAAAGATGGTAAATAAGGGAATTGAGTATATCATATGTCTGAACGGTGCCACCTACTGCAGAGTTCACAGAAGGAAACCTGGGAGGCAGCTACAGGTTAAGGGCGCAGTGACCTATCCTGATGCTAAGAAGAAAAAGGACACGTGGTCACATGACCAATAACACTAAGTAATCAAAGGCAAAGGGGATTAAAAAAAAAAAAGGCATGATGGCTCCACAAAAATACTTCAGAGATGGCCTTCAGTGTCTTGCTTAAAACAAACAAACGAATACATAAATAAAATTACGAAACTCAGGCAATCAAAAGCCAAAGGGCTATTAAAACTCGATCTCTCTGGACAGCATATTAGCTTGATTATCTCAAGACATGCTACCTGTGGCCATCAGACTCTTTAGCACTGAACACCGCATCATTGTTACCCCTCATACACAGGTATCTGTGAGTCAGGTCACAACAGGGGTGACCAGGCGCTAGGAGCAACATATTTCGTTGTTTTCAATGTCTACTTCTAAAACCTTCAGGCAAGGTTGGAAAAGAAAATCTCCAATACAAATTGAAAATTAAAGACAAGTAGATGGTTTCTCAAAATTAAACTTGTCACATAAGAAAATTATAATCAAAATCATCTCCGTGATTCAAGTCTTTCAGTGTGTTTAGTCACATACACACACACACACACACACACACACACACACACACACACACACACACACACGGCTCCGCACAGACATATGGAAAGCAAGCAGGCAAAACATATTAGCACTTGGTCATCAGGTAATACTAACTGTGGCTTCAAAAGGAGATATGCTCACAAGCCTGCAGACGGAAGCAGGTCAATACAACAGTTTTCAGTATATTGCAAAGTATTGAAAGGTTACATACAGATATTTGGAGACAGATATGCTGTATTCTCTGGGAAACAGTCATAAAAAATAAAACTATAGTCATATAATTTATAGTAACTCTAGTTTTGGAGTGTTGGTTATGTTTTTTTTTTTTTAATTACCAACCATTGTCCATATTACTTATTTAAAGATTATTTTTTTCTAGGTCAGTTACAGAACTATATAAGTGAGTGACTCTCAACTAGGGTGACTGTGTCTCCTAGCAGGCATCTGGCAATATCTGGGGGTGCTGGGATGCAGCTGAACAACCTATAGTGTACTGAACCACAAGAAATTAGGTGACCTCAACAGTAATGGTGCTGAAACTACACAATCCTTATGCAGATTATCATTCAGCATTACAAGATCTCTCAAATCATGTCCCCCAAACTTTTAAACTTTTAAGAAGTGAAGAGAGAAAGAAGAAGAAAGGAAGGAATGAAGGAGGAAAGAAAGAAAGAGAGAGAGAGAAAGAAGAGAGAGGGGGAGAGCTGGGAGAAGAAAGGTTAAGGGACACAATCGAAGAACTCTTTTAGTATCATTTGCTTATCAAAAGTATATCTGGAGGGCTGGAGATATGGCTTATAAGCAGTTATGAGTACTGACTACTATTCCAGAGGACCAGGGTTCAATTCCCAGCAGCCATACAAGGGTTCACAAGCACCTTTAACTCCAGTCCCACAGAATCTGACACCCTCCTCTGGCCTCAGTGGGCACTGCACATACACAGTACACAGACATACATTCAGGCAAACACTAACACACATAAAATACAAATAAATAAAATCTAAAGCAAAAGGTACAGTTGTGATTTGCTACAAATATTACTTCATCATCAAACATGTTCCTAAAGCCTTCCATCTGGATTTGCATTGTACCACACACTCAAAAAAAAAAAAAAAAAAAAAAAAATGCTGGCCAGTCATCAGAAGCCTGAGGAGAAAATGAGGAAACATTTACCTGGAGACAGGCCCAGCTGAACACAGGAATATGTATACTGACCAATTGGACTAAAATCAAATAATGTAATATACACAAAAATTAACTTTTTAGTTAGTGAAAAATAAACCCATCTGGTTTACCCAGTCCAATATGTGCGTACCCATCCAATCATATAGCATCAGATCTCTGGAACTCAGTAACACAATAATATTATTTTTGAGATCAGTTAGGGCCCAAATCGTGCGTGCTCTGGCTTTAATATTAATAAGTTTTGTAACTAGCAGTTTCTCGTAGCTCCGAATTCTTGAGCACAACTAGAAAGGGCACTTATCCTGAAAAATCTAATAAATTTACAGTTTTATATACTTCCTTCAATTGTAAAAGTCTTGTTCAATAAACTTTAAAATGCCACTATAGAGCAATAACACAGACAGTATAAACCCAGCCCTGGGAAAGCTGTGCGACCAGAAATTGTTCCCCTTTCTGCTACAGCAATAAAGTTTTATATGTTTGAACTGACTGTAAAAAGGTTTGAATGTTGGCAACTGGGGAATAATCTGTCTTCTTTATAGTTATTATCATATTTCCCACAAGACCCCTTGGTCTGTGTCAATCCTTCTTGTATATGACACCTTTGTACTGTCAGCGAAAGCAAGTCTACTTTCCTTTTTTTTTTTTTAACTATAGGACTTGTATCTGTTTTCCTTCAGATTACAGCTAACAGGAATAAATTATTTCTGACAAGCATCTATTGCAGCATTTTACCAAATAAAGCCGGTTGTGACTGTGTCTCCAGGAGTGGGGGGGGGGGGGCGCTCCTTCCTTCTCCTTCCCCCTTTTTCTCTCAACTGATTCAAATGCAATTCAGGGCTGGTTAAATTGGAGGAAATGCCAATAAAAAGAGATTTGTAGGAAAGTTGCTCTGAATGGCAGAGCCAGTGGAACATGGTGCTTCAGTCCTCCTGGGTGCCATTGGATCTGTGTGGAGGAGTGAGGGAAGGCAGGAGGAGGGATCATCCCTCTCCTCAAGACCGCTCTCAGACCTACGAGCACTGCTACTACATGGAACCAAATGGGCCCTTTCCTGGACTCAGATTGATGACAAGTGGGGAAGGGGTCTGGGTGCAATCAGCGTGGAAGGTAACCAGGTACACGTGGGCTCTCAGGTGACCAGTCATTATGGCTGAAAGAAATTTAGGTTCAAGTTAATAAATAACCATGCTGCATGTGTCTGGTCATAATAAGGAGAGGCATAGACCTTACTCTGTAGTCCCTCTACACCACGGCTCAACAGCAGACACAGAGACCTCGTCCCAGTAACCCATTCCCTGAAGCAACTGTGCTAAACATTCTCCCTCATCTCAGACATCTACAGCACTATCCTGATGTTTTTCTGTCTTCCTCCCTTTGCACTTGATTTCAGAAAAAAAAAAAAAAAAAACACACACAAACTGAGGGACGATTCTTCCCACCTTTAGAAACATAACAAAGTTATGAATGGGTATTTGTAAATATCAAGATTCATAAAATCAGAAGACAAATATGTGGTTACGTATCAATACAAAGGTCACAATACATTAATTATTTCCATGCAACAAAATAGACAAGGTCTCTCCCAGACTGCAAGATTAGTCACATGAATCTAGACACATTGATATACACATGCATATACAGTATCTATACATCTGTGTGCAAGCACTCAACTACAACTCCACCCATCTGACAGCTCTGGTAGGAAGGGCACATATCAAACAGTGTCTATGAACAGAGCAACTGCACCAAAATCAGTTGGTGCCAAGTAAAATGAAGTAAATACAATCCTCGTCCTTCAGTGAGTCAGAAAAGGCTTGAGCTTCTGATTCATCTCTGTGAGCTTGGGACATCTCCTTCCTAATTGTTGCCTCTCTATGGAAGGTCAGGCTCGCAAAGACAAGCTACCTTTTTCCAGCTCAGCCAAAACCAAACAAACAAGTAAATCATGTTGTGATGTGAGGGTGTGCCTTGTTCCCCTCAGTTCCCTCTACTGCCCTTGACACAGAAGAGCCACACAAACTGCACCATCTAACAAAAGTGCATCAACATCAGCCTTAATGGCTTTTAAATTCCAGCTGCAACTGAAAATCTACGATTCCATCATCATCATTCCTTTAGCTTTCCTGGTGTCCTCTCCACACACTTTGCTTACGGAGTCAAAGTTTACTAATTGTTTGCCATCCAATAGGTTCTTGGAGAGATCTAAAGATTTTATGAGCAAAGTCAAAAAGAAGCATTGTGGCTGATGATAACAAAAGGCAGTGTGATATCAAGAACCCATGGGACAGATACCTGTTTTCAAGTTATCAAAAAAAAATTCTGCAGAAAGATAGCCCATGGGTGCCATAGTGGCACAAATATTATGGCAGTAACCAACCCCTTTATAATTAGTTTTAAGGCCCACTCCACAAGAGGAGATTCGCGGCTGTAACTACAAATCTAACCAAGAACTTATGCTTACGGAGCACACACTCCCAAGAGTAAACTTATTAATAATATTTTATTAAATGGGCACAGTATCAGACCACCCTCTAAATGTGTGTGTCTGTGCTTATAAATAAGTACAGCCCTCAGTCCATATCAGAGAAATTTCTCTGTGCAATAGACAATAGTTTATATAACAACTCACAACTGATTGAAGTGCAGAGAATAAATGTCCATTACAAATAGAACACCTACATCACTGGTTCACGATTCTCAGGGATCACTGCAGAAGGGCAGCAGAAAAAAGAGCCAGAGGGGCAGACAGATCCATAAGGAAACTGTGTCTTCTGGACATGACCAAACTACTACAACCAAGAATTCCCAGCAACTACTGCTACCTGTGAAAAAGATCAAACTAGTCAACATTCTCATATGGAGAAGGGGGAGGTTGGTTCACATACCCCTTGTCCCCCGGTTGAGGAAATGATGACAGTTGGTGGCTTCTGGGAGAGGGCGTGCCAGTTTACTTTAAGGGTGTGGCCCCTGGTATACACTCCCTCTGCGTATATGGCAGCTCAAACTAGACTCAGTGAGTTATTAACTAGAATAAACACACAAGTTAATAGAGCTGGAATGATGACTCAGTGGTTAAGAGCTCTTCCTGTTCTTGCAGAAGGCTGGGATTCAGTTCCCTGAATCCATAGGGTAGCGCAAAACCATAACACTAATTTCAAAGAACCTGATGCTCTCTCCTGACTCCACAGACACCAAGTACACATGTGGTATACATACATCCATGCCTGCAAAACTATCATAAGCATATAATAGACAGATCGTTTAAAAATAAATAGTAAGAACAGGAGGCTGGAAGCAGATAGGGAGGCCCTGAGAGATCCAAGGGATGAATATAATCAAAATACATTGCATGGAATTTTGAAAGAATTAACAAAAGTATTATAATCTTTTAAAACGTTTTGAACTCGCACGTAAGAACACTAGAATATAAAACAATGTCAACCTCTGAAACCCCTACATCGCTGTTACATACAGCAGGGCAAAGCTGAGAGGTTTAGTTTTTAATTATCAGTTTGTTGTTGCTGCTGTTGCATCTCACTTTGTAGCCTAGGCTGACCCAGAAAGGAACTCACTAGATGTAGCCTAGGCTGGCATGGAGCTCAGGGATTAATGGTGATCTTCTCCCTACCTCCCCGAGGGAACACAGCATGCTCAGCTATGGACACATTTGACCTCAGAGAAGGAAAGCAGGTAATGCTGTTGGCTAAAAGGCCTTGTTTCTGGGGTAAAGGTCCTTACCCAAATAATAACATTCCTGTGTTCCTCACAGCATGCCACGTTTTGACCGGTTTGTTTACTCTTGTTTAAAATTTTATAAAGTACTTTCATAGTCATATCATTGATGCAGAAATTCACAACCAGAGAAACTGAATTTCACTTCTGGGGCCCCCTGTTGACTAACGTGGCAGCCTTCTGATGTGCTCCATTCATCTCAGCAAGGCTGTCTGGGCCCCTGCATCAACCCATCGGCTACAGGTCTAGCCGACATGGTCACCTATGACACCAGTACAGCCGGCACCGTACTAAACCAGGAATGGAAAGAGGACCACAGGGCCTCTTAGGCCTCAGCTCACCAGTAAAACCATCTCAGTCCAGTCCACTGTAACAAGTGCACGGAATCACCAGGGATCCTGGCGTCACTCCCAAGTAAGCAAAGCCCTCAAGCCTCCGGTGGAGAATTCAGCAGAGACTGGCGCTCCCCTGACATGCCCAACCTGCTTCTTCCTAAGCCAGCCATGCTGGCACATTCTGTCTCACACCACCACCACGGGGACGTGAGGCCCCTCAAGAGCTGCCAGGCTCTCTGATGTACAGGCTGCTAATGCAGCATTATTAAGAACACGTTTGTCTCCGCTCCTCTAAGCACGCCGGTTCCCTGCCTGAAGGAAAGCCCCGTCCAGGTTCCCACAGAGGGACCCAGCAAAATGCCCTGGAACCCACAAAGGGAAATCAGCATGCCAGGGGTTAAGCACACCCTGTAATAAGCATCTCTGTTCCGGCGTGTTGCGAAAGCCCATTACCTCCCGCCACATTACCTCATTCATTTCTTATATGCGGATGGTTTATTTTCCCATGAGCACCCTGGCTCTCAGTATTAAGTCCCCTCCTTCGCCTCTATTTCTCTATCCATCACATTTAACACTCTGACAGTAACAGTCTATAATGTTTCTATTCTACAAAACCGCTCTGTCAACTCCAGGCTTCCAGAGCAGCAACTGAGGAAAATAAATAACATCAACGCCAGCGACGACAGCATCACAGCTCCCGTTCTGCTGGGCCTTTTTTTTTTTTTTAATATTATGAGAGAAAGAGAGAGAGAGAGAAAGAGAGGAGGGGATAAGGAATGAGGGACAGTGAGAGCAAAGGAGAGAAAAATTTTCCTTCTTATACTTAAAAGACCTGAAGGGTCCATCTAGGCATTTATTTCCCATTCAGACAAAGGAGTGATTTCCCCTCTCTGCTCTCTCGTCCCGTGGCCCCCTCCCCCTTTCCCTTCCTCTATGCCTTGCAGAAGACTGATATTTCCTATGCTGCCCTCAATCTACCTGCACCAGAGAAGCAAAGCAACGCGGGGCGGAGAGCATGAGCAGGAGCCCTCTCACCTAGAGAGTGCCTCCCAGAGGTCCTGGGAGAAGAGGGGGCGGTTCTCAGTCCACCACCTTGGTTCTGGGAGAAGACAGCGGGGAAGGAACACTCTGGAACCCAGAAGCAGGTTGGAAAGGAAGAAAACTGTCACGACTGAAAGATAAAACAATCTGGAAGATTCGTCTCCTGTTCCCGGAGCTTTATCAAAACTAGTTCTATTTCCATCAGGTTGGGTGGCTATCTTCTAAAAATGTGTTTTGCTTCTATCTACCTTCTTTTTAAAAATACCTAGATAGGAGAGATAGATAGAATCCTGGATTTTATTTCGGTCTCCTTTTCATGAATGGAATCATTTACCCAATGAATGCCAGTTACCACCCAGGACCTACCAGTCAGGAGCACTACCGGGAACCAGGCCCGTTCTACCTACACCTAGTCTGCCCAGCTTTTTAAATTCTCCAGTCTCTTCCTCCTAATTTTACTGTGCTCCTAAGGTTCCCTCAGTTCTAAGGTTGTACACCACCACAGTTAAGGACACAGGGAAGTCAAGTTTGACCAGGCACTAGCTCAGGTCGGTTTTAGGGCCCTCCATGCAGCTCTTATACAACAGAGTGGACCCTGGGCCATATGGTGGCTGTATTAACATGCTGTCTCTGGCCAGTAAGAATTCAGAGCATATTGGCGGTTAGCACGTGTAGATCCTGGAGAATTAAACATCTACACAGTAAAAATGAACCTAAAATAAAGGCCTGCTAGGGCTGCTCTGGAGATTCTGATGAGTCAGTATCTCCCCAGAGCTAAGAGCCTGGGCTTTCTTCACTGTGCTGCTGTCCGGCTCTGAGCTGTTTCAAACATGGCAATCCTGCCAGCACTGGCTTCCGAATGGCAAGACATAACTATAAAGAAACAAATGCAGGACAAGGAAAAAAAAAAAAAAAAAGAAGGAAAGAAACAGACTCTCATCGACCACTGCCAAGCAGACATCTGTAATTCCTTCTCTCCCCTCACCACACTGCTTCTCAGGAAACAATGGAAGGTGCTGTGTATAAAAAAATACTTCGATAAATAAGAAATACTCTGAGTATTATTATCTTTGCCAACAGAACGATTCGCATAGAGTGAAGAAGCTCGTCTGTGTCTTGAGGCTCAGCTGTGGGACTCTTATTCCCACCTGCCATAGCTAACTAGAGGCCATGGTTTTGTGTTTTATTTTGTTTCTTTCTTCTTCCTTTTCTTCTCAAATGAGGCAGAGCAAAGAATATACTAGGGACCATGAGAGATTCACTCAGGTAGATTCCCCACCCCTGCCTGTTTCTCCCATCCTTAAACAGGGGGAGACCGACCCCCGAAAATTCAAGCCAGTTAGTATAAAACCTGAGAGTAACACTAACATACCAAGAGAAGTGGAGACACAAAAGACCATTAAGATCGAACAGGACATAGCAAGTCCGATAGCTGGTGGCAAAACCAACCGGCTCCTGACGCTTCATTTCTGGCCTAGTGCAATTCCAAAGGCCACAAACCGGCTAACCTATCGAATCAAGATCATTTCTGTTTTTGCGACGTTTTTAGGATATGTGTGTGAGGCGGGGTAACATTAAGACTACAACCAGGATAGACCACAACATTACTTGTTCTAAGTGACCCTAGTTCACTAGTGCCGACAGTTCTCCTTGACACCTTCCTTTTTCTACTCTGGTGACAGAAGGCAAAGGTAGCCTCAGCGCATGAAATGGCTAAAGGTTGTCCCCCAGGGAGGAATGAGCTTTTCATAATTTTTTTTTCCTTGAAACTGACATTTAGGGCTCCAATGTGTAAAGAAAGTATCACAGAGAAAAAATGGGGACAATTATTCAAGAGTTTATAATTACTGAAGAGGGAGGCCATCTGAATTAATAGGTCAGTGGGGTGGTTCTGCCAGGAATAGCGCTTGCTGTAAATCCTGCTGACCTGAGTTTGAATCCCAGAACCCATGTGGTATAAGGGGGTAACTGAATCCTGAAAACTGTCCTCTGACCTCCACATGAGTGCTATGGCATAACTTACACACACACACACACACACACACACACACACACACACACACACACACA
>NW_026596057.1:2546793-2581676 GCF_907164565.1 Psammomys obesus | reverse complement strand
ACACACACACACACACACACACACACACACACACACACACACACACAGAAAGAGAGAGAAAGAGAGACTAAATAAAATTTCAAGTGTAGGTTGAACAATGAAGGTTGTTAACTATTGTTTCAGGTGTTTTGTTACAGGAACACGGCAGACAGCATGACGAATCTGAGGGACTGTCTGAGGAGAGCTTTCCTAAGGAAGGAGAGAGGTGGTTATTAAAGGCTCAGTGCATGTGGTCATTCAAACCAGTCTCCAAGCTCTACACTAACTTCTTTCTAATTTATCTGCTGACCAGTATACAGGCATTCCCATTTCTAATGCTGATTAATGTAACGGAGAAAATAACATAACAAAGTTCACAGGTTTCTCGGGGGGGGGGGGGGGGAGACCCAATGCTTAGACTATAAACCCTAAATTAACGTTCACTGTACCTATCCTAACTCATTGCTGAACTCTATGAAGTAGGAGATCTAGTCCCCACTTTTCGCATTAAAAGAGCAGACATTAGAAAAATTAGGTAACCTGACCAGCAGACGAAGGATACAAAATACAGAGGTTTTTCCCTGTCATTTTCTTCTGGGGCACTACTCGTCAGTGAACTCTGGCCTCTTTTCGAAAGAAAGGTCCTTGAACAAGTGACCTCAGCCTAGAAAGTCCTGGAAAACCTAGGAACCGCCTCAAAACACACCATGATTCCAGTAGAGAGAAGTCACTAGAGACAACATCAGATGATTGTCAGAGAAACAAGGCCAATGAGATAATAAAAAGTTGTTAACCCCAAAATATACTCAACCTAATGGAAAAATAAACATAGAAAAAAAAAAAAGGTCATGCAGCATGAGTTAAAATGAAGGGATATAGAAGAAAAAAGCAGATACTACAGAAAGGAATGGATGAATAGGTGTGTTTTGGACAGGATACTGAGGCAGGACCTCGGCTCAGATCAGCAGGACTAGCAATGATTTTCTACGGGGATGGTGGGTATAGGAATTACTGACATAGCAGAATCTCTGAAATGCCACATGTGGAAGGTACATGATCTGTTGCGTGTCCATAACTCTCTCTGGAGCATATGAGGAACTAGAAGAAAATGGTGGGAATTAGGTCATCAGGAGCTAGATAACAAGGTTGACAGAGGTTACAGTGAGGAATTTAGACTTCATCCAGTAGAGTTTCCACCTGTGTCCGTCCATTGCACAGAAACATGTAATGGTGGATGGCCAGACTTGAGGCACACCCCAGAGGAATGCCCACAGAACTTCACAGCTTCTACCCAGCTGAATGAAAACTCCTTCACTTCCTCTCAGGAAAATCCATGGCAATTCAAGTGAATGAACTTGACAGTCTGTGGCCATAATTTGAATTAGCTTAAAATTTTACATAACTGGCAAACCTCAGGTCTTGGACCATTATGAATATCAAACTTACTTCTAAGACATTTTATAGCTGATTGTGGCACCACAGTTTGAGATTGAGAATCACAGCATTTGATAGTGGGGTTGCAGGCTATGAATTCTGAGTCAGAGTTAGGGCAAGTGGGTCTTGCGTGCTTTGAATATCTTGACGGGCTTTGGGAGAGATGGGTCTGTTTGAAGGCATCAAGGGCAGAGATCCCAGCGAAGAGGGCAACAGAGCTGTCTGAGTGAAAGACAGTGAGAGCCTGACCTAGGCAGATGGAGAAGGGACAGAATGAAAAACAGAGTATATTTGTTTACCTTTGTGATCTTTTACTTGGCACACAGCCAGACATGTAGCATTCAATAAGCTTGCTGGTAGAATCAATACAAATTGGTTAATTATTGATGGGAGGGGAGGGGAAAATTAAGAGTCTGGTACAAACATGACACATCCACGTTGGGAATAAGACATAAGGCAAGAACACAGGGGAGAGACCCATTATGGAAAGAAGGTCTGATATGGTCTTCCTTGGGTATGGCAAGTTTGAAGTTAGTTAACCCGAGAGAAGGCGGGGGGGGGGGGGGGGGCAGGCATTTATACTACACATCAGAAATTCACAAAAGTCAATCGAGGATGAGAACACAAGTTTTCACTTACCATTTGTTCAATAAGTATTTATTGGATACTTGCTTTGATCCAAGCATTGTGCCATTTGCTGGGCTTATAGAGATTGACAGGGAAGATAATGCCCTTGAACTTGGTGAGATTATACACGGGTATATTTTAGAGCACTAGGAACTGAGATGGTAGATGAAGGCATGTGAATGCTGGATGATGCTTTAGTGATGGGTTAAGAAAAAAAAATGGCACTAAAATTAACTGGGAAGATCCATCCAGAAATTGGGGACTAGATGAGGAGAAGATGGGAATAAAGAGGCATGAATTAAAGATCTTTGGAATCAAATGCAGCCAGATTGTAGAGTAAGGGCTTAAATGGTGAACTGAAGAACTTCATCACCAGAAAAGATAGAAATCTGAACTCAGTAAAAACAAAGCTTTCTAAAACACTACTAGAGTTTGTAGAATTCACATGCGGAAGGGCCAGGGAAGTCTGAGAAAGTCCCAAAGGCTCTGTGGAGATGGGACTTAGAACAGAAGGGCATAAGATGCACAAGAAAGCAACATATGAAATCAGGGCAGGACATGACCCATGGAAATTGGGCTTCGAGACTTGGACCCTTCCCAGAAGCAAACATGAGCACAGAATACCCATGCCTATCCCCATTTCCTGAAAGGCAGAGTCCTTCATGACTGAAGAAGCAGATTGCCTTCTGGAGTCGAGGTGAAGGTGTATTCCTCAGCAATTGGGTGATTCTCTGAAAAGCCCTTGGCTTGGAGAACATGAGCACATGGAGGCTGAGGATGAAGAATCAGTTGTGCCGAATGAGAACACAGGTACAGCTAGAGCAATAGGTATGCCAAGTGAGAAAAAATACTTCAGAATCACCAACAACACAGTTCTGTCCTGCTCTGCCGAGTGGGGGCAAAGAGAAACAGGGAAGGTGTGAGCAGGGGCACAAGAATTCAGATGTAGCTTCCTGCACGGCACCTGCACAGTAAAGGGCAACAGCTACCCAAAGCAGGTCATTAAAATGTCACTTTTTGCCCTCAAGGACATATGCCATGTCATCATGCATTTACAAGACCAACAATTTTTGGCATTTTTTCAATGCCAGATTTCTCCTCAGGCCCTCTGTGGCATGACAATAATGATAATAGCTCCCTGCTGCACAGCGAGTCCCAGAGTATCTCAGGCCCACACGAAGGACCCCAGGTACAGGCCATCTGTTTCCTCCTTCCAGAAACAGCCAGCAGGATCTACAGGCCCAAAGCAGACAGCCTCAGGCTTGACTGTGCTAGGGCTGGGGCAAAGGAGATGGGAGGACCCAGACTCCACACACACACACACACACACACACACACACACACACACACACACAGTTTCCCCATTTAAGGGCCCTGGTTAGAGCAGAAACTAGCCAGGATTGGTACCTTTGGGCTGTGCTCACAGACACCATATGCTGTGGGGGAAAGAACCCAACTTGAATTCTGTCTCAACACAAGTTTACTGACTTGTTCCCTTTAGGTAAGGTATTGGAACTCTCGGTGTCTTTACTTCCTTCTATGAAATTAGAATCTAATAAAACGTTTTGCCTTCGTGTTGCTGTGAGGATCAGGCAAGCTAGTGCTCCTGAAGCCTTTTTCATTTTAATATTATTTTCAAAGAGGCAATGCATTTCTGATAAAAGATATATTTATAATAAATCCATTGTGGTTCCCACTGGCCACCAAGTTTTGCTCCCACCCTTGTCCCCATATGCCCCATTCCTACCACTGCACCTGGCCTCTGCAGATAAAGCACTTTTGTTCATTTCTTGTTTATCTTTTCAGTGGTTCTTGAAAGGGTAGCTTTAAATATAAAGTGTGTTATCGCTATTGTAATGGGAAAGTAAGTGGGGGGGGGCTGGGGCAGAGGGTAGTGTTAGCTGTAAGGGGCCCCATTTCCTCCAAGCAAACCTGCCTCGCTATCACCTCAGCTCACACTGCTCTTTCACTTAATCCTTTATTCGCCTATTGTATCTGTATTTGCTAAGTGTGGCTGGACTCCAAACACGGCTTGAGTGGCACACCTAGACATATCTGTGGCACTTCTGGGTCCTTACTGTCCTCATGCACACTAACCCTGACTTTGATGACATTCGCCTCTAGCCAAGTCCAAGCTTGAGCTGTCTGTGGCCAGTGGCTGCACAAAGGTTAACGTTTCCTAAAGCATGATGCCCAGTGGACACAAATATATGCTACAGATGCTAGCAAGCGCCTGAAAGCCCGGGTTGGCCCTGTGCACGGAGTGTCGTGGATGGTGATGCAGTACTCTGTCCGGCCATCTGGGGATCAGCTGGCTGGCTGGCTCTCCGCCCCGGAGAAAACCAGGCTCCCTGAAGACTCCTCGCTTTCTACCCAGGGCTACAGGAGCCACTGCCATTTCTGGCTCTGTCAGACTGTGGCTAGGTTGGGACCAAGGAGAATGAGCCTCCAGGCCCTTTTAGTGAGGTGGGGTTAGACAGCGAAGGAAAGGAGGTTAGAACAATTTAAGACAGTAAAAGCTACCAAAGAGAAACTACTTAGAGAGAGATGTAACACACCCTCTTTTTCTAGTATAGTTGGTGCCTCTCTTGGATGTCTAGGGACCACTGGAAGCCCCTTTCTTTAAGATCCGGAGTTCTCAGTCACACCACAACATATCCTCAATCTGACCTCAGATTTTCCTTTCTCATTTAGATGTCTGTTAAGTGACTTTATGACCTTGAACTGTGTGTTACCTAGTGTAGTCTTCAGAGCTTTATCTATAAAATGGGACAAGGACATCAGCACATATGAAAAGAAAAAATCACCTTCAAGATAAGAACTGACTCATATGCACACCGGAACCACTCCACAACTGTGGAAAGGCCTTGGGGGCTTGTTTTATAACTGGACAAACAGCCATCTTAAGAGAGGGGGGAAAAATAGCATTTAAAAGATTCTTTTTGCTCCCTTCTCCACGACTCTTTCATACGATCTGTCTACCAAATGTGCCTTCTTTCCCCACAGGCCCACAGGCTCCTCCCCCCTCCGGGCCCAAACCCACATCTGAGGTAGCAGAGATGATAGCCCATAATGAAAACCTGCGGCCCCACAGACACTGAGAGCGAGCACACAGAGGGGAGGCCGAGGAGGAGCCGGTCAGGAGGCATGTAATCACAGGGTTATCTAATGCTGCTTCATTCTAATTGAGTCGGTACCATATGCCACCGCGCAATAACATCACAAGCAGCATGCAACTGAATACATATTTAATTCACATAATGGGTACGGCAGTAGAAGTAATCAAGGCAGTTTGCCATAAGCCATAAAGAAATGTAGCTTGTTCCTATCAAGAAACATTTGGCACTTAGGGAGAGAACTGTATCTCCGGAGAGGGGAACTGCATTACTGCAGACACTGGAAGGGAGGGGAGCGGCCATGGGGAGAAAGGAAGAGGAGAGGGAAGAAGAAAAGTGGGGGAGGATGAAAATGCCAAAGAGATTCCAGCCAGCACTTCGATCCCCGGCGAATGAAAATCAATGACGGAATATTGTCAGTGGATCGTTGGCCATCTCGATATAATTAACAGTAATGGATTTATTGGCAGACACTTAATGACCTCAAGTTAAGTGTGTCCCAGAATTTCCTGTGCTGTCCCATGTCCTTCCCACTCCCACTTGGCCCAGCCCTTGGCACAGGAAATGGATGTAGCCATGGAGGGTTAGAAAACATTCTTTTTTTCCCCTACATCTCTTCGTCAGGATTGGCATCTGACAGAAACCTGCTCACCCATTCCCTTCATTTCCTCCCTCAAGGAGATGATTAATATGGCTGGGCCCTGCTCATCAATATCTTTGGACAGATCAACTGGAGTTTTCATTAAACCCATATTAATGTCCTAGATACACAGCTGTGGACAGGTTAGTCTCAAAAGAGAAAAAAAAAAGAAAGAAAGAAAGAAAAAA
Organism: Psammomys obesus; assembly: GCF_907164565.1. Taxonomy (NCBI): domain Eukaryota; kingdom Metazoa; phylum Chordata; class Mammalia; order Rodentia; family Muridae; genus Psammomys; species Psammomys obesus. Next base: position 2,575,692 of record NW_026596057.1, on the reverse strand, counting down.
GAAACAGAAGGAAAAATAAAGCAGAATGGGAACACAGAACAAACCTTAGCAACAGTCCATCTCAGTTAAGGGTTTGCCTGGAATTAACAGGAAGCTCAGCCACTTCCCTCATTAACGCTTCTTTTACCAACATGTTTTGATGTATATTTCATGAGGATAAACAAACATTCATTTTACTTTGGGAAGGTGTTTGCCGTAATGTATTGTCAGCGTACCCAGCAATGAGGGGACATTAATTTCAATTCTGGTGTTTAAACACTTTGGCGAGTTCCAATTACTCATTCCCCAGCTCAATATCTGGAGGCCCAGAGGAAGGTCGCCGGCTCTCCACGCTGCCCACCAAGCCAGGGAGAGTCTGGGTTTCACCCTCTGGCCAGGGCACCTCCCCTGGGCTGCAAAATGGGACTGTCCGCTTCCTGTTCCTCAGCCAGATAGATATGAGACACGGAAGGGCCGTGTCAGCTGATTCCCAGCTTTGCGTTGCAGCCATCTCTGTGAGGAGCTGTGGACAAACAAGAGTTTGGGAACCTGAATGCTATAGTGCTTCTTCACTACATGTGAGGAGTCCGGCCATTTAAGGTCAAAGGGAAGCAGGGAGGAGTGGTGGAAGAACGGATATGTCGTTTATTGTACAGTCGGGATGTCACTGTGCAACCTAAGCTGGATTTATCCAATCCTTGTGTCTCAGCCTCCCCAGTACTGGGACCATAGGTATCTACCACCATGCCTTTTAATGAGTATGTTTAAAAGAGATACGTAAGAGAAGTTGTCCCTCAGAGAGCTGCAAGGACATGAGGGTGGCTCGCAGGTACCCCATCGCTCACTAGACACACTGACAGTTCTTCTGTCTCCTAAAGGTTCAAGGTGGAGCTCCCAAGCACGAGAGGAGATCTGCAAGTCTGGAGACTTGATGTGAGTTTTGATAAGTGCCACCAGGATTCATTTTCACTCCACTTTCGATGGCACTTGCACTGTTGGCTAAAAGTCTGCAGTGATGTACAATGCCAGACTGTGAAGCCATTATTGGTCTCCATACATGACACCATGGAGTCTCTCCACTCACAGGAGCAGCTAGGAAATGCTTAACCAAACCTAGGAACCTTTTTGGTGATGTGCACAGTGATGCGAACAGTAATTTCTAATTAATGACAAACTGCTTAAGGGTAATGAAACTCCAGCTGGGTGTGGGGTACAAGCTTTTAATCCCAGCACTAAGCAGAGGCAGAATCAGGCAGATCTCTGTGAACTTGGGGGTAGCCTGGTCCACACAGTGAGTTCCAGGATAGTGAGGGCTATTTAGAGAGATCTTATCTCAAAAACAAATAAACAAACAAACAAACAAAAAACCAATGCAGCCCTGACTTAGGTTGAGAAAACAAAAAAAATGAAAAATGACCTTGGATGCACTGGCCTTGGACTACGGGTCTAAGAACCTGAGGGGCAGCTGTCCCCAGACGAAGATTACTTCTTGAAAGAATACTGGGTTCCAAAGGAGAAGAGCCACAGGTCCCAGGCAGTAACTCAGGAATATTCTAGCAAGCAGGTCCCCAAGGCAGAATACAAGCAGAGAGGGTTAATAAGATCTGAAAAAGATGACATCAATAAAAAGAAAGCCGTGCTTGGTTCTAATCAAAATGACCTCTTCTTTGAAGTGAGTGATTAAGTCCACAATTTCTCTCTGTATGTTTTTTCAAAAAGAACTTAGACCAGGAGCCAATTCTGGTTATGGTTTCTGTTTGGCTGCCCTGCCTCCCACTGCCAGTGTAAACTATAAAACATAAACAATAAAACATCCTTACACCTTGCATGTGGTTCTGGATGCATTCAAAGGAGCACTGAGAACCCTGCCAACCATGCTCAAATTCCAAGATGCTTCTGTGCCATCTGATAACCGTGTCTAAGCCTACGTCTCTTTAGGCAAGTGCTACCCACAGGCCTCTGCTTTGCCTCTCTTTTGCCACTTCTCATCCACCCAGCAGGCAAAGGGTTAATGCTGTGCTAAAAGGGTCATCTTGTCGGTCGTGTCCACCTTCATGGCCTGCTTCTCACTCCGGTTAAACAATTCGAATGTGACTTCTGCATTCCAGGGGTTCTGCAAGTTGACATGTGACACATCTGTAGAGCAAACACGCCCAAGCCTGAGGATCTACCCCGGATGATGCCTACGAGACCAGGGAAATCAAACCGGAACCTGAGGAGCAAAGTGCCTGCAAGTCACAGTGGTTAGCTGCCTGCTCCCCAGTTCTATCCTTCATCTCCCATCCTTTCCACCTTCTGATGTTATATCTTAAACTGTGGGGTTTTGTTTTGTTTGTTTGCTTGTTTTTCTCCTGATTATTCTGGGCAGCAGTGGAAAGTGCTGGTGGCCTGAATGTTCATTTGCTGCATCTGTCCTCAGGATGCCCGATTCAGTCTTGAGCCAGTGATCATGCCAAAGTCCACACCAGAGGCAAAGACAGGTCTGACAATCGCAGAGAAGGCTGATGTAACAGTGGTCTCTGACGGAGTAAGAAACAGGTCTTGTGGCAGAGTAACGTTTATGTGCAGGCATAAACGTCAGTTCCAACCACTTGGGAGTCTCATCCCAGCGGGAGGTGCCTTCATCATAGGTGGAGCCCTGGTGAGTGGCCTCATGCCTGGTTCTGGAAAGTGTTGGTTCTTGCAGGAGTTAGACTCCCTTTCTCTTGCACGCATGTCGTCTCTTCTACATGCAGCAGCTTGCCTTGCCTTGCCAGGTGCCTCGATGTTATAAGACAACATGAAAGTTGTCACCAGATACACCTGTTCCACCTTGGCCTCACTCGGCTTCCAGAAACAAGAGTCAACACACCTCTTTCACGTATAAATTTAACTGTCTCTAGTATTCCAGCATAGCAACAGAAAACAGAAGGAGACACTGGGAAATCAGCAAATGGTTCATTCACAGATCAAAAAGCTTAAGTTGCAAAAAGCATGCACTTAACAGATTCGAGGTGAGCTAACAGGCCTATCTGAAGCAAGAACCCTAAGTGAGAATTAAACTAACAACAGTGAATAGCATTGAATAGCACAGAAGTTTGGTTGGGGCTTTACACTTCCTCTTATCTCATCCTTCATGGGTGAGTAGCTGGAGTACTAAAAAAGAGTAATACTGAAGCTATGAATGGCCAGTTTCTAAGGCAGGATTTGAATTCAGATCAGAGGAAATCTTCCAGACTCTTTCAGGGTGGTGCTGTACTTTATAGTGTTCACCACAGACCACAGGTACCCAATGTTTTCCAAGACTGCAAGAAGTCCATGGGCTGAGATTTCCTGGAGTGCCTGCCTCTCCTTGGAACAAGAAGGGGTATAGTCCATGTATACTGAATGCATTTGGCCTCTGGAATCATGCCATTCATTGCTTCTGGCCAGGATACCAGTCCCACTGAGTGACTGGAAACATTTATTTAGGCCTCAGTGTTCCCACATGAGAAGTGAGAATGGTGCTGTCTTCATAGAATTGTGTTCACTGATGAGCTAATTATCAAGTCTTAATGTTGTCACTTCTGAGAGATATAAATTCCCCTCTTGTTCCCAGGACCCCTTTCCTTTAAGGCGAAAGAGAAAGTCTCTTCCCCAATCTCATGGTTCTGAGAGGTGGGAAAGAAACAAAGAGAGGGTGGAGCACGGGATCATAAATAAGAGGCCCCACCCACCTTAGGTGTTCACCAGAGGAAGCTGACCTTGCATTCCTTCTATCCCAGGAAGGTAAGCTGAGATAAACTCCCTCCTACCTACAACACCATGAGAAGCTTCTATTTGGGAGGCTAAAAACATTAAAATAAAAAATAAAAAGGTATGTGACTCATGGAAAGAGAACAACTAATACAATCAGAAATCATGCAGACAGGTAGAGGGATAGCCATTCCCATCAGGCCAAGTAAACAGAATTCTGGTTTCTAAGAAGGTACAGGTTTGGGTTTTATCACTGATGATGCTGTGTATCCTTGAGGCAGTCCTGAACCTTTCTGGGATATAATACTTCCCGATCAGTAACTGGGTTCCAGTCTTCTAGATACAGTCCTTAAAACTGTGGTAAGGATGGCATGTTCAACACCGAGATGGCTTCTCAAATGAAAATGCTATGTAAAGTTTATGTGCTTCTTACACAAGGGCAGACGAGAGGGATATATTCTATAAGTACACGTGCATGGGATAAGGCATGTCATTACCATGCTCAGACCGTGTTTTGCCAGCACAGTGAGTCCTAAGGGCTCAGGATGCTCACCGGGAAAGCATCTTCCCATTCTAAGTGATTCCTGGAAGGGTGATAATTCTCTTCTCATTTTTATTATTCTCAGTAGTACATTCACGTTTGTCTTGATGTCCAGAGAAGGTCCGCTCTGGCCTACAAGTTGAAGACACTTGGAGGAGTGTCTAAATACGTCCCGTCAATCAAAGTGGGAGTCACAGCAGAACCCAGGTCTGCAGGAACAGGACCTTTATTTTCAATCTTCAACTATTAGGACTTCTAAACTTTTAAAGTTGTTTTGAAACTGTCTCTCAAGATTTGGGGAAACCAGTAAAGCATTGATTTTTTTTTCTTCTTCCTCAAGGTTTCAGAATTCTCAGAGCATAAAAAGATCAAAAGAACGAAGCCAGCTCTTTTATGCCTGCCACGCTTTCAGAAGTATCAAGGAACAAGGAAAACATGATTTGCCAGAGATAGGTAAGATCTACCTACAGAAGTATGGGGAAAAGGCAGAGCATGCTTGAGCTTGAAGTTTCACAAGCATATTTTTTTTTAAAGTGGTTTTAAATGTAGGTCCAGCTGGTAGCTATTCTGTACGAAATCAACAAAAACGAATCTGGAGACCAACTATACGTCTTAACAGAGAGAGACAGCTCAACAGTTAACATCATTTGCTTTTCTCACACAGGACCCAAAGTCCATTTCCAAGCACCATTTGGTGACTCACAACTGCCTAGAACTTCAACTACAGAGAACACAACTCCCTCCTCTGGCCACAACTGAGCTTCTGTATATATGTGGTGCACATAATAACTTATACAGGCAAATGCACATAAACATTAGATAAACAACAACAAAAAATGTTTTTGAGACAGGGTTTCCCTGTAGCCCTGGCTGTCCTGGAACTAGCTCTGTAGACCAGGCTGGCCTCAAACTTAGAGATTCGCCAGCCTCTGTCTCCTGAGTGCTAGGATTACAGGCATGACCACCATGCCTGGCAATAAATCTTTTGTGTTTTAAGTGATTCTCCAAGGAAAAGGTAAAGACAATGACATAAGCACATGGCAGAAGCATCACAGTGTGGTTTTGACCAAGTCCTCGAGTTCTCACATAGCTTCCCTTCTGGTGGATCCACAGTAAGTGACAATGTGCATACGAGCTACGGCAGGAGACTGATGGCTTCTAACACAGCAAGGCAAAGCAGCAGAAACACTAGGGTCCAGTTCAGATGGGCTGGGTTTGAGTCCCAACCTGCCACCACTCATAGCATCTCTAGAAGCATAGCTTCGGGTGTCTCTGCTCAGTCTCTGGAACCCAGAGAAGATAAAGGTTGTAATCTGTATCTTATCTGCTGCGTGAGTCAAGATAATAAAGACATAAAGGTAAGCGATGTGACCTATTTATGAAAAGGATCTGGGGCTCAGGGCTAAAGTCTCATTTTGGATCTTTCTACTTGACAGACTGCTTGAAATTCTGGTTTCCTCTTCTATGAGTGGGGTTCCCTCTTCTGCTGCAGGACTCCCTAACTGACCAAACAAGACCACTCTCAATATAGCATATGAAAAGCTGTACAACACTACCCAATGTCAATGCTATTGACTCACTTGGGGTCATGCAAGTACCCTACAATTTACGATGACTGCAAGATCACCTCCATTCTACAAACTTCTGTTCCACCTACCTTCCTTAGAAGATCCTTAGTGAATAATTCTCCATATCATATAACTTAGAGCCTGGCTTCCAAGCAGCACAGGCCTATGGGAAAGCAAGTACAATGAAAGAAAGAAGATGGCATCTCTGAGGACCATTCTGCTCTTGCAATGATGCCACCTATAAGGAAGGAGGATATGAAGCAAGCTACATGGGAATCTCTACATTCAGTCCATTTGTTTCCAGTGACCGTTTCTGACCCAGCAGAGACTGAACAATGGAAGCAGCTTCAGCGTGGATATCCTAGCCCCCACTGGCCTGACCTCACTCAAGTCTGACCCCATCAGGAGGTCAAAGAAGTTACAATTAATACTAGGAGAAAAAGAAGTGTAGGAGAACCTAAGATTCCACTACTCCTGGGCATACGGTTACTTAATATTTTTAAGTTAAAGTTTCCGGCTCTTGGGTAAAGTTAATAGTTGACAAATTTAACAACAAGGAGATGACTGAAAGTCAGCGTTCCTGAAGTAAAAAGTTCCTTAAAATCAAGATCTTTGTTTTGCTCTGTTTATCTGTGTATCCTAAGAATGGAAAATAATGTTGGCATCTAGTAGATACTTCATAGGCATTCATACATCAGAAGGGTAAATGTGAACAGTGGATGGATGGATGGATGATGGATGGATGGATGGATGGATGGATGGATGGATGGATGGATCGACCAATCAATAAACAGAAACCACACTTACCAGGGTATAGTAGTACAAGCCTACAGTCACACTTACTGGGAAGGATGAAGCAGGAGGATCAGTAGATCTCATGAACTCCAAGCCACGTGAGGACAGACCTCATCCCCAAAATGAACAAACAAAATTCCAAAACTCAAGACAAAACTACACTAATTTCTAAATGCCAACAAGGCAGGGGAAGATTCCCAAATCTCCAGACAAGCAAACACACAAACATACACACAAATAAAAATAAATGAAGAGAATTTCTAAAACAAACAAAAAGAACCTGTAATCCTAAACTGATGAGGCCTTTCAGATATCCTTCAAATCCCTAAGATATGCCTTTTAAAAAATGGGATATGAGGAGGCAGAGACATAGCTCAATAGATAAAATTCTTATTGAGCAAGCCTAATGGTCCACGTTCTGTTTCTGAAGCCCACGTAAACAAGGAAGGAAACCCACAAAGGTATCATCTCACTTCCATACACATGTACATAGCACAGGTGTGCATACCCACATACAAACACAAAATAGTAAGTAAGTTTGTAAAAAAATAATAATAAAGGGATACAAATATTATAAATATTTACCTTATGATCTTCAGGCTTACGACTTTTTTAGCAATGAAGTTGTAGATTCTTACAAAATGGCAGTTTGATTGTTCATGAGCTACATCCAAGTCCACTTAACCAGCCAGATTGGGCAGAGGCCAGACTTCCACAAAGGGAGACTTAACAAACAGGCCTGCCTTATACTGTGTGGTCTCACAGACATTCAGAAGGAAGAACCATGAACTGACATCACAAAGCCACTGGTCAGGTACAAGGGCTTTGCACTTGGTCTTTTCTTGATAATCCGCTGGACTCTGGTTATGACTTACAAAGAAAAAGGCCAAAGGCAGTTGTTCCCCTGCAGTGACTTCCAGAGGACTGCACACACAGTATCCCATGACCTGTTCTGAGAGCCTTTGTTCTCCATCACCATTTCTCACATCCCCTGAGAGGTCCCCTACCCCAGCTCTAGACATCCTCCTCCAGCGTCCAGAGCAGCACACTGTCTCATTAACGGTCTCATTAACTATCTCAGTCCTTCCAAAGTGCAGACAAACAGAAAGCATGGTATTTTGCAGGAGCCTTGGAGCCCTCCATCTCCTCGCAGGACTCATCTGCTGCTGAATCATCGTTCGTCATTCATCACCCAAATAAAGAGACATCGCCCTGCTAGCCCAGCCTAGGAAACAAGTTATTTGATGTGGTTAATTAAGAGTGTGAAGACCTGTGTAAACTTCAGGAGGGAGGGCGAGTGGTGGGAGGGGAAGCTATGAATGGCTTCTGTACTTATTGGCAAGCCACTTTCTCAAAACATTGGTCTCGATAGAAGAAGATACACATAGAATTGACTTCAGTGTCTCCCCACCCTGCCTAGGTGAAGACATTTTCCTCGAATTGCCTTCCTTGTAATCTCAGAAAGAAAAGAAAAATATGAAAGGAAAAGATCCTTACAGGTTCTCTTCTGCCACTTCCACACAGGTGTCATCTGGAATTTGGGATGCCTGCCATTCCCTCAAAAGAAAAAGAAGTCCATAAAACTGACCCTGCAGAACTGGGACAAAACTTCTGGAGAGTCAGTCTTAGCATGTGTTGGTATTAGGTAATTTTCAGACAGTATAATCTTTCAGAGAAAAAAAAAATCTGTCATAATTACTTGGCTTGCATTATTAGTATACAAATTGACCAGTGAAAATAAGTCACCCAATAGTTCAGAGTGCCATGGGGATGGAGTAGGCTTCTCGCTAAAGGGCTTATGACAATGGAGTGACGTGTTCCAAAGCTGCATTACTAGAAGTCCTAGCTACCAGCTCAAGCTCCCAAGTGGTCACGTGAAGAAAACCAATAGCTTTGTTCATCAGAAACACAGTTCTGCCAAACAGAGGCAATCACACAAAACTACAAATGAATTGCGGTTGGTCATCTGAGAGTGCCATCAATTATAGAGATGGGGACAATGCCTCTAATACTGGCTGCAATGAACAGAAAACCTCTTGTGGCTAGAATGAGGCTAGCCACCACTGGGCATCTATAGGGGAACTGCAGATCTCAGGGGCTGAGCTCATCTGAGAATGGTCTTCTTTGCCTTGCTGGTTAATTTTATAAGCACCAAGCAAAGATTCCCTTGTCCTCTATAAATAGATGACTTTGTGTGTGGTGAACATTTTTTTTTGGGTGGGGGGGGAGACTGCCTTTGACTTTGTAAAGTCTGCAAAGGTTCTTCATCTCCAACTTTAGAATTCCACCTGCTGTGCAAGAAGCAGACATGCTTATGTTCGCCATTAGACACATTTTCTCAGGCATGGGGCCAGCAACACTGAATGCATAGGGTTTAAAGAGAATGAATAAATTACCTACTTCAGACTTCTTTTGTCTCCTCTCCATAATGAGAACCTGACTTATGCTGTCCTATTCCATCACTACTCAAACCAAACCCTACACAGTAGCCAGCTCCATCTCCTCATGATCATTCCATTTCTTTGCCTGGTATGCTCTATTTCCAGGTCCCCTGGGCACGTAATACCATGTCTCCTTTCTGTTATCTTTATGTATCTACCCCTGCTCCATCCTCACCCGACACCAGCCAACCCTATGAAGCCAGCCCTACTTGCCACGCCATGTCGTGAAGAACTTCACTGAATATTAGCCTCTCTGATTTATGTAATTTAGTATTTCAAAACTGGGAGCTCGGGGCTGGGGAGTTATCTCTGTACACAACAGTGCTAAGTATGCAAGCATGGGGGCTTGGGTTCTGCTGTCCAGCACCTACAAAAAAAGCTAGGCGTGACCACAAGTGCCTATAGGCCTGACATTAAAAGGTAGAGGCATGCTAAACCTAGAAGGCTGCTGGCCAGGAGCTCTATAGGCCCAAAATACAAGCTCCTGGTTCAGTAAGAGATCTCAAGGTAACAAGACAAAATACTTCTGTGCATCTGCACACACACACACACACATAGGGGGTGGAGAGACAGAAACAACAGAATAAAAAATCAGGTCTCTAAGACAGAGACAAGTCCTTAATTTTTTTTTTTTTTTTTTTTGAGTAGGCGGCACCTTCAACACATCTTTGGTAGTATGGATAAAAGCTCTCTCTCTCTCTCTCTCTCTCTCTCTCTCTCTCTCTCTCTTTCTCTCTCTGTAAATTCTGAAGCAATTTATGCATGGAAGATATCCTGACCTGTCACAACTGTGAGGACGTGGCTGTAAGTCATGCTGAGACCCTAACGTTACTCCCAGTTGGGAAAGAAATGGAAACTAGGGCAAGAATCTTGACTGAAGCATCAAAATGGATGATAGTGATCAGGGGCACCCATAAAGGCGCCTGTCTCGAGTGTACTATGTAAAAATAAAAACATCTACATTTTATGGACTTCAGGGATGAAAGAGCCCTACTGGACGGCTTGACCATTTAAAGGCAGACCCCAGCCCTATGCTAAGAGTCAAGGTTTACACTTTTAAAACAGGAACTCTTGATGGCTGGGGAGTGAAAAACTTGGGTTCTACAAAGAATAAAGCAACAAAGCCAACAGCATCTCAAACCAGCATCACTTAACTAGCACGTTCAAATGCAAGCTTTGAACCAGGCTATCCTGCTTCTGCAGCTTGCCTCCTAAATGCATCGATATAGTCCATTTAAAGAGCTGGTAGCTTAGGTACAAAGTGTTCTCTTCTATTCCATGTCTGTAGGTTAAATGGCTTTATGCTGTTTTAAGCAAAACTCCTAGGAACTAGGTCTGATGACATCATTTGTCATTCAACAATGAAGAGGTAAAGGCTCCATCACACCAGCCTTTTGACATTAGGTTACACAGGTTAGTTAATTAGGTTAATGTAATGTAGGTACATCAGGTTAATGTTATGATGTTACAGTAGACTGTAAGACTTCATTTCCCTACCTTCAGTGACATGAAATACACCTCTTTTGCCAATCCCATAGGGTTGTTTTGAGGGTGGGGTAGGTGTATACACATGGAGGCATTTGGTGAACTATAAATCGATATGCTAAAGGAAGAGGAGTTTTCACTGGTGCCATGACATCACAGCATCATTTGATGAAGTCAAGGATCCCCTCTTGTGGGAGGGTCTTTGATTTTCTTCCCTGACAGCTAACTCCATACTATCACTCTGTCTCCATGAGTTAGGCCCCTTGACTTCCAGGACTGAATGGATTTATATTGGGAAGTCTTTCTCCATTTTTCTCTTGTTAGCCATGGCTTTGGCCTACCTGAAGATATGGCACACTGAATGGTTGGCCAATTGTAGGAGGATCTGTAAAAGTGGCTACCTGTTTATTAATTGGCAACAAGTTCTTTTTTCTTAAGCTTTATTTATTTTATGTATATGAACACTGTTTTCATGCACAGCAGAAGAGGGAATCAGATTCCATTGCAGATGGTTGTAAGCCACCATTTGGTTGCGGGAAATTGAACTCAGACCCTCTGGAAGAACAGCCAGTGCTCTTACCTGCTGAGCCATCTCTCCAGCCCGGCAAAACGTTCTTAATGGCACATAATGGTTTAGAATTATTTTCCCTGCCATACAATTTTTCCAAGGTTTCCATGCCCCTTAGCTTTCAACATGGATTCCTAGGCTGTCCCTTACTGGAAAATAGGCTTTGGTGGAAATTGCCAGCAAGTGGGTTTGACTTTCCAAACTACGGAATGGTGGCCCTGAAGTAGAGAATAAAAGAAGAAAATCAAATATAGGGTCCCCAGAAGCAGAGACTGAACTAGAACTACAAGGCAGACACAACAATGTCACAGCTCTTTAGAACGGGAGTCGGTTAACCTCCCTCCTCCTCCAGCCTGTAAAGCATGCCTCCAATTAGCCAGACTTGACACCATGAGAGATAATGCAGGGACAGGAATACTTTTCTCAGGATACAAAGAGCATAATTTCCTATGAAGTTAGAAGAAACACTTGGGCCAGAGGCATAAGAATGACTGTTGAATACCAGGCAAACAAACCCTTACCCATGAAAAAGGTCAGCTAAATGGGGAAACTGAGTCATATTTGGAACTGCACAAACTGGTGTCTTGGTTTTACGTCATTCCATCTCTCTTTCCCACCATGTACAACACTGGAGGATATTCACAACGCACCTCTGTGCTCCCCTATAGCTAGCAATGAATAATACTGGGTTTTGTAAGGGACCACAAGTCTCCTCACAGATCCATGCAAACCACAATCCTGCCGCTCAGCCCCCTAGTGGCTAGGTGTGGCACATGCTGAGATCTATATGGAATCATTCACGGTCCAGGTTCCTCCCAGTTTAGAGGTTTACACGGGGGGGGGGGGGGGGGGGGGGGGAGTTTTCAAAATACAAGCAGACTTATAGGAGTTACGTGTCCTAAAGGAACTTTAAAATATCAATAACTCTCAAAAAGGGCAGAGGTTGGTTTGACAAAAATGGGGAGAAATGGCCACTACAGAGGCTTTGACAAACTCCATATGCGAGACTGGGGAAATCTGGGTGCTCTAGGCTCCACCCCTGGGCTCCGTGGGAGAGCCCTGATTATTCCCTGCAGTCCAATGCTGTTGAAGGATCCCCAGGCTAACCCTCTAAGGGAACCAGGTCATTGCACCTCGACACCGAACAATGTTTCTCTGTTGGTTTTTCCCCTCCTTTTTCAAGCTTAATACGAAATGTGTCTTACACCACAGTCTGTCTGAGGACGACTCGAGCTTTGCTGGTGCTCACAGGGCTTGCTGCGATTCCTCCAAGAGGGCCTCTATGTGACTGGGCATGTGCACACCCATTCCTGAGGGAGGCCACAGATCCAGTGTTAATTTTACAGACTGATATGATGGAGGCAGAATGACAGACAGAAGGACAAAAGTACACAGGGAAGAGGAAGAAAAAAAAAAAAAGACAGAAAAGGGTGACATTTTACCCTTGCCTCTGAAGTGGCTGCAAATTTACCAGATGAATTCTGAAAGGAAGAATTACGGGCAGTCTCAAGGCCAAAGACGATGTGACTAAGGACTCTTCCCAGTAGAGAGTGGTTATAGAAATCTCTGTTGCTGACATGTGCCCACACACGAATAACCATATGAACACAGGCGATGCAGTCAGAGTGCGTGTTGCAGACCTGTGCTTGAGCCGAGGAGGCCAACACCTTTTCGTACATACATTTTAGCAAGAAAAGCATATAGAACAGCCACAGCTTAAGAAGAAAGGAGAGAAAATCCTACGGAAATTATTAATACCTTAGAACCACTAAGACTCGACCTGAATGCAGACACTAAAGCTCTCAGCTTTGCCATTAAAGCTGGGGCCTAAATTATTGATCTCTTGCCTCTATCAGCATAACAGTCACGTCCCAGTATTGAGATCTAAGTACGCTGCAGTCCCTCTGCTGCAGCCACTGAAATAATTAGGAGAAATTCTCATTAAAGGAGAGTGAAAGGTTCAGAGACAGAGGCAGAGCGAAGAGTCTGAGAGGGTGTTTAATGTCTTACAAGGGGTCGGGAAATTACTGGGGTCAAATCCCCGAGCAGTGCCCGGAGATGACAGCTTATCAAAAACGAACAGTGTAAATAAAGCACACACGTACACACACACACACAGTGACCGTCTCTGGTGTGTTTTACACCCGTGCATATCTGTGTAAAGCCACACTCACGCTGCAGGAAATCACTGCCCGTGACTGTGCATGCAGATGGATGGAGAGACTGAGCATGACATATCAAGGGGGCGTGGACCAAAATGCATGCAAAGAAGTAGAAAGAAATAAGTTAATAATGGCAAACCCACGACGGACTTTTCGATTTAATTTATTTCTGCTTTTAAAGCCCAAGGGGAGGGAGTCCGGTGAGACTGAACAGTGGGGTACGGCAGGCAGGCTGGCGCTTTCCCCTGGGCTAGCAACACCAGGGTAACAGACACCAATAACTAAGCTACCACACTGTCACAGGACATCATTGTGCATGGAGCAGTCTCCTATCAACTTAGACGCAGTCACCCAGCTTTGCCCACCCTCCCTCACCAATTAAAAAACAAAACAAAACAAACAAACAAAAAACAGTCTTCTATACATGTTCCCAGAAATGGCCTAGACTTACAGACAGAGCAAAGGATGGCCAACAGCCATTCAAAACTATGCTCATGGACAGAAGGGGATACAGGAGGGTGGGGGTGTAAAATGTATGCTTCCTGCCCAGCTCCGTGTAGGCTTAAGACACCTACCTGTAGAGAAATTTGGGCACATGTGGACACACTCAAACACACACACACACACACACACAGCTGGCCAATATTTAATGTCAACATGCAGTAATTTGGAAGAAAAATTCCATCTCACACAGCTAATCAGAATTGTTAGAGAAACCATTACCCACAAACACCGGGAACATCTGAAATTGATTATTTTTACTTCATTTCGTTAATGAAATCCTCCAGCGACTAAAAACTAACCCTGAACAAATTTCTACATAATGAAGGGCGGGGGGGGGGTGAGTGACTTCTCTAACAAGAAAGAGAGAGAGAGAGAGAAAGATGAAAGAAAGAAAGAAAGAAAAAAAGAAAGAAAGAAAGAAAGAAAGAAAGAGAGAGGGGGAGGGAGGGAGGAAGGAAGGAAGGAAGGAGGGAGGGAGGGAGGGAGGGAGGAAGGAAGGAAGGAAGGAAGGAAGAAGGGAGGAAGGAAGGAAGGAAGAAGAAAGAAGGGAGGAAGGAAGGAAGGAAGGAGGAAGGAAGGAAGGAAGGAAGGAAGGAAGGAAGGAAGAGGAGGAGGAGGAGGAGGGAGGGAGGGAGGAAGGAAGGAAGGAAGGAAGGAAGGAAGGAAGGAAGGAAGGAAGGAAGGAAGGGAGGGAGGGAGGGAGGGAGGGAGGGAGGGAGGGAGGAAGGAAGGAAGGAAGGGAGGAAGGAAGGAGACTGCCTTCATATCTGGCATACACACATTTACCTGTATGTGTCACTTTATGATTTCTGTCAGTATAAAATGACCAAGCCGAGCTGGAATGTGCCCACCATTTTGCGAGTGCTGAAACATATTAGTATGGGCCTCACATCGCAGAAGGAGCATCACATCATTAAATGTCTTGGGCTGGTGCATAGGGAAGAGGAATGCGGGATGTCACTGGCTGATAGGGAATGATGTTATTTATTAGGGAACACTTACCAGAAACTGCATTTTCTCCATTTGCATTGGATAAGGCAAGGCTGCCTTTGCAGAGTGCACGCAGGCGGAGACGCACGCAGGAGGGGACAGGTCTCAGATCCACCCCCACGCTCTCTTCACTGTCCCCTTAATCTTAGTAGCTTCCAGACTTCGGCTTACATGACACTTTCTCCTATCCTTTCCCTGGCTACTTTCAGCACTCCATAACTCCCCTACCTCCCTACCCCTCCCCATCTGGCCACCCCAGAGCTGTTCTGTGGTTATCAAAGCTTCAAAAGCCTCCCTCCCTTCGCTTGGCCCCAGCAGTCTCAGAGCACTCAGCTTCAAAGGCTCTCCTCTCTATTCTCCACCTTCTCTTTACATTGGACCTCCTCACACCCACTCCAACCCCAGGAGAAAGCTGGCTAGGGAGAAGTCAGAATGCCCACAAGGAAAGGCCACTGGGCAGCGCCTGGAGGTCTGTTTGCCCTGAGTCTGTGATTCAGCAGTCATATGGGTGGAGGAGAAGTGGGTAGCTGACATACATATTTCTTAATGAGTGGAAGGGGAACACTGAGCTAGGATTTTCAGTGGAAGTGCTGAGATTTTACACCAGGGGATCCTCCTGGAGAGGGATTGTGTGGAGAAGCATAATTGCTAGAAGCTGGCCCCCAGACTCTCCTCTCTTCAGCAGTTACCAAAAAACAGGGAAACTTGCTTTAAAGATGCGAGCCTCAGGCCATCCTCTCAAAAAAAAGAGAGAGAGAGAGAGCGAGAACAATGGTTACTTCCCTGTGTCCCCCAAAGGGTAAGTGAGCAGAGGGAAGAAAACCAAATACACCATTACAGTTCGTGGAAGCAGTTGGTCACTTGAGGGCAGAGTCTACCTTCCTTGGGGCCTCATCCCGTGGCAGTCAAACCTGCAGGGGAAATAATGCAAGCTGGTCCTCAAATCTCAATGTAGCTAGCACCTTTGGAACTAGGAGGCGAGAGATGGCTCGGATCATGCAAATCCATGAGGGAGAGTTAACAACTGGAAATGCATACATCCAATGCCACGGCCTCTTAATACATAAAGCAAATACCAGCAATGAGCGAAGGGAGAAACAGCCAAGGGTGCACTGATGGAAGGAGACAGTGACTTCCCGGAAAAAGCCCACAGAAACCGAGTGTAGTGACTGGAGGGGCTAGAAGGCTGTGAACAGTTGTTTGGGGCAACGGCATGACAGTGAACTCCCAAAGAATATGTGGGTCTGTTTCATAAACCCAAGAAAGGGCATAGGGCTAGGGGATAGGAAAGCAGATCAGCAGTGCAGATCTCACAGAACATTTGACTTCCAGACAGAACGGTTGGTACTCAAACTTTGAGACCGCTTCCAGGAGGCTCACCTGCAATACCCAGATCTGTTGGGAAAGTCTACCCCACCCTCAGTATTTATTAGGGGGGACCCCTCACCCCCAATCTCTTGCTCCTGACTCCTAGTGCAAGCGGCCTCTCCCCACCTAAAGAAAGTGGCCGAGTGTAATTATGCAGAAAGCACCATTGGAGCTATATCAATAAGACAGACGTCTGTTGTATCATTCTCTCTCAGTAAGGCATTTCTTCTCCCCAATTGCTCATATAGAATCATAGCCTAATAGCATCCCATTAACATAATTGCCAACACAACTAGTGTTCCGTGTCTCACAGCCATTTACTTACTTTACCATAAAGAATACCAAAACAGCCCTAAAATCACAAAGAGGAGGGAAGATGAGGGGTGGGTGATGGGGGAGGCGAGAGGAAAATTTTACCCTTTTACGTTCCCCTTGCTCCCTAGAGCGGGGGGCTCCAGGATGATAAACACAGGAGCGCCTCTCTCATCTGCGGGAATCGTAACACAGGGCCTTCCTACCAGACTCCCAAGCAGACGTGTGCTAAAATCTAAACGGATTCTGCCAGGCGAAATGAAATTCCCATTATTTTTAATTAATCCTTAATTAAAATATATTACTCCGCAGATTCCGCAAATCTCTCTTAATATGCAAATGCGGCCCATTCAAGGATATTTACATATCATTAATTAAAACGGCACATTCTTTCAGTCTAACAAGCTGAGGGGCTGTGGCTGCTGCCACATTGGCGCGAAGAGCCCTTCCTGGCGGTGCCAAGCTCATCTGATAAAAAGATGTCAAGCTTTGGCTGTGCCTAGGGAAGGTAACAGGGGAGGGGAAGAGTACCTAATACTCTGACACCTTCCGAGCACAGGGGCTTCAAATATTATCTTGGGGCTGGAGCCAAGTGATTTTGGCAGGGCATGGGGGCCCCTGCTATTGACACCTATCTGAAGATCCCTCAGAGCCTAGCCCAGCTGTGTCTTGGCTCTGAGACCAATGTTTCTCACTCTAGTGAGTGAGTCATGGTAGAGGCAGGCTGGGTGGAGGAAGATGCCTGTGTGAGGAGAGAGGATTTGTGTACACTTGTCTGGGATTTGCCTTAGAACTGAAGATTTTCTGAGCCGGGGTAAAGCCATCTCCCCAAATCAAGATATAATTAGCTTTGGTGGGAAGCACTGAATGAATTCCCTCAGCAGTTGCTTAGGTGAACAACAAAAGGCTTCCCAGGAAACATGAGTCTTTTGGGTGAGGCTCTCTGGTTCATTTTTGCAGAGTCTTGCAGAGGCAGGCTTGGGACCATGAAGCAATGTGTTGACTGCAGGGAAGCAGTAACGAGAGGACGATCATGCTGTAGGTCTTGACCAATAAGGTGGAACTCACCGAGGGAAAGTGCTTAGAAGTGGGCCTCAGTCACTACTGCCACAGACAAGTCCCATCAGTCATAAGCTCCACCCTCTCTGGTGACGCAGCAAAGTGGGCAGCCATTTTTTATCAGAAAGAAGGCCTACTAGCTTGGACCTCCTGGGGCTAAGACAGGGAGGAGAACAAAGACAAAAGAAAGAAGATAAGCTGCACTGAATATGATGTGCTGTCCTGAGGTCTCTGTGCTCCATATTTCAGGGAATCCCACTCAGTGACATGGGCTGCTGGCAGCTACCTGTGTGCCCTTGCTAGCTGAGTGGCTTACTCTGGTATAAGTATTTCCCATTGGTGCCTTACAGCTGAATGCATGCTACAGACATCCATGGCCATTTTTTTAATACATGAAAGGAAGAACATTACATCCTTGAATAACAATGGTCTACTGTGCTTCCTTGAAGCTACTTATCAAATCGTGACAGGGGCCTTATCCACATGACACCCTGAGGCTGAATCACAGCCCAGTGCCCATAATACAAGGTTCTCCGGTCTTAACCCAAATGTCCTCTGCTTCTTTCTGTACTCAGTAGTTCTGCTGTAGTCAGGGTTATTGCTCCTCCAATCTCTAGTTTTTACACACTGTAAACTTCTGTGAGGCACAGACCTCTACTAGAATAACTACACTGCTTTCTGCTCAGCTCGTCCTCATGCACACACCTTTAATTCCAGCAATGAGAAGGCAGAGGCAGGCCCCCATTCCTTCTATGTTTATTGCAGCTCCTCTCCTAGACTCACGTGCACGTGCATTATTTACTGCTACCCTTTGAAACTAGTCTAGGGCTATTTCCACTTCTCAAAAGGCAGTAACAAAAGCCCCACAGTTCTCTGAGTTTATCGAGCTGCAGACTATCTGCTCCATCAGCCAGTATCTGTTATCAGGCTTCTGGAAGCAGCTATCATTACTTCATTTTTCTTTCTCAGACTAATCTGAGAAACGAACACACTAGTACATTATAACAACATAAGCATTAGCTAAATACATCACTGAGTCTTTGGAACCTTGGGCATATTTATACACAAAAGCCTCAAATAAGAATAATGATAATAATGTGCTTCAGCCTCCCCTTAGCATTCATGCGGTGTCCACTGAATGCGGAAATGAAAGCCTCCCTTCTCTTCACTCAGCTTGGGCAAGCTTCTGGGAAGGAAAGCTGGGACGCCTCAAGGCAGCTGATAAAGCCCCAGGAGAGACCACGAAGTGAGACGTACGCCCCAAGAGTATGGCAACTGGGGGCACCCTCTGGGAGACGTGCGATTCATGGGAATCGTGACTGTACCCAGGAGTCCTGCACCCGTGTCTCCTTTACTCTGTCTGGCCTTGCACACCACTCCTCCTGGAGCTACCCTAACTGAGAACCCCATGCTGTACCTTAAATTTTTATAACTGCCTCATGTCTTGGAGACATTACATATTTAGTATAATCTTCTGCATCCTCATGGCCTGGCTTCAAAATGTAAAAACCAAAGACACGCTTGCGACCAAGCACAGGCAGATAAGATTGGGCCCCACCAATCTGATGAGGCCCCACAAGATGTCCATTCACAAAGAGCAGCAGTCAAATGGGAGAGAGACGCCTTCATGGGATAGCCACAGTGATCAGGCACACAGTCCTTGTGTCTGTTCTTACTTGTATGAGTTCATGTGTGTGCAGGTGTGTACGTGAGTTTTGGTGAATGTACACGTATCTACACATGGGTATGAAAAACAGAGGACAACCTTGGCCACCATCCACCTTCTATTTTTGAGGCAAGGTCTCTCAGTGGCCTGGAGCTAGCTAAGTAGACTGGGCAGGATGGGTGAGCACAGTCCCAGGACTTTTCTTGTCTCTGCCTCCTAGGGATGAATTTACAAGCACACACCACCAAGATTGGCTCTTGGGACCTCTGACTGACTATCTCTCCAGCCAGACACTACAGAGGCAGAAATAGCCTAACCACTGCCACAGAACTCCAGGACCGACGCATCTGGGTTGCTAGAGCAGGAGCAGTAAAGAAGACTCCATGGTTCCGCACCTTATTATAAACACAGACCATCAGGGCCTCCAAACATTCTATGGGATTCCACCACTGGCCCATATATTTCACCTTTGAAAAAAAAAAATTTACACACTCTATCCTTTAATAAAACTTTCATTCTGATTCAAGTAGCCAGTATGGACTATTCTCGGTGTACTAAAATTTCGGAGTAATACTGCTTTGTGCAGTGTCCAAGGAATCAATTCTTTATGCTGAGACGAAACTCCCAGAACGAAACTCCTCACAAATTCACTCTTGTCTTCAAATACCATCAGTCTCTTTTCAAAGATTCTACCACACAGAATCCAAGTGTGGGCCACCAGGAACCTCAGAACAATCAGAAAGAGGCCAGACCTAGCTCTTGTCAAGGAGCCCAAAGCCCTAACCCTGACTAGTTCATAGTATGGCTGGCCTTGAGGCTGCTACTACCTGACGTCAAATGCAATGCGGACATCTGAATAGAGAGGCAGACATCAACTGACCAACAACCTCCCAAGTCCAGACACCTCCTGCCTCTGTTGCTGAGAGAGAGAGACTTCATTGTATGAGGGTCACACTTGGCCTCCATTGATCTATCCCAGATCAGACATCTGCCTCCATCTCTTGGCCACCTCCATTGGCTCCTCAACATAATCAAGTGGTTGCTCAGTCTTTGGTGATAAAGCAGCCCTTTGATTCTGAACGTTCCGGCGCCACTCAGCAGGTGTGTGAGTTCCCATACGGAGGACCACCGTCCCCAACTTCCTCGATACTCAACTTCCGGGGAAGGTAATTAATTTAAACCACTCAATTAGTCATAGCTGCACTATGACAGGTGGCCTAGGGTTCACCTCAAACTTACCTGGCAATTGATATTTTCCTCAAGGTGCCAACATACTTCACCATGCTTTGCTAATACAATCATTTGCAGAGCGCTGTGATGAATAGGATTTCATACCAAGAGCAATACATCCAGGAGCACTTGGAAAGGTGTTTGAGGAGCTCATAAATGTTTTAATTGCAATGACAGACAGGTGCAATCATCTCATTAAATGTAAGTATCTTTGATATAGCTTTACTTTTAAAGAATACACAGCATGTTGGTGATAAGTATCTCACATTCGAGACCTGCAACTGGCCAGCTTACAGGCCAAAGCCCAAAGCACACTCGTATGAACCATCATTATACCAGGTCATGTTGCAACCAAAGGGAGAAGTGCTCACAAAGGCACTGCCTTTTCTTTTTCTTTTTTAATCATTTGTTCATCTGTATTTTATGTATATTGGTGTTTTGGCTGTATGTATGTCTGTGCAAGGGTATCAAATACCCAGGAACAGGCATTATAGACAGTTATGAGCTGCCGTGTGGACACTGGGAACTGAACCTGGGTCCTCTGGAAGAGCAGCCAGTTCTCTTAACCACTGAGCCATCTCTCCAGCCCCCATATTGTCTTTTCTAACTAAATCTTAAAATTAAAAAAAAAAAAATTTTTTTTTTTTTTCAAAAAAACTTAATGAGGAAAGGAAGCAGGGAACAGGAAGGACAGGAAGGAGGGAGTGGCTGAAAATATTATTCTGCCTCTGCAATCCTCAGGTTGGCACAAATACAATGCTGTGGCATTTGTAAAACCATAGGAAAGCTGCAAAGCTGGGCGGGAGTTCTTCTGACAAGGCGTGCTAATGTAAGTGACCATGCATTGGCTCCCACACCTCAGTGAACTTTAGAAATATTGCTGTTCCAGAGATGCAGAGCTTCTCAGTGATGCTCACAGAGTACAGAGAACTGAGGGGGGTATTTCTGGACCAAGAGGAGGAAAATCTATTTCTGACTGAACGTCTACGATAAGCCTTTGGGGGACTAGGAGTCACAAAGGTCCTAACCCCTGTCTCCTAGAAGTCCTGAGTCTGGTCAGGGGGCGGGTTACACAAGCAGGCTAAGAGAGTTGTTTCATGAAAGATTCTTTCTTCGACTCTGGGAAGAATCGATTGCCTAGGACTTGGAGAGCACTCAAGGAGAAAGCATTCAGACCCTTTTCACGCCACAAGCAGCCTATCCACCCCTGCCTGGCAATAAGGGCTAACAAAGGTGCTGGCACTAATGAAGTGATAACGCCTTTGTACATACCAACTAGTACCAAAATTACAATGCCCAATATTGGCCAGGATCAGCTTACAGAGAAATTTCTAGCAACCTCTAGACCATAATGAAGAGACATAGTTCCCGAGCGTGTGGGGGCCCTCTCTGACAGAAATTGCTGGTAACAGCAGACAGCATGTCCTTCAGAACCCTGGACCAGAGGGTCTCTGCTGCGTTTGGACAAAGATGATGCTCAGCACATTGGTTCCTCTTTCCTTCTTGATCATTACGGATACTGAAGAAGTAAAGGAGAAAACACTATCCAATGAGGAAGAGTTGCTGAAAACGTGGAGACCAGATTTTTTTTTCTCTCTCTCTCTTCCTGGCCGCTCACAGCCTATGTTAACTTAAAAAAGGCACCAGAAGGCCACCAAAGTGGCCTGGCGTGTAAAGGCAGTTGCCGCATAAGACTGGCAACCCGAATTCAATCTCTGGAACCCACAGAAAGCTCGAAGGAGAGAGCTGATTGCACAAAATTGGCACACACTCCAACCTCTACATTTCCACCACAGCATGGTCATGCACACACAAACTCAAATACAATAAACTAAAACTGTCTAAATACAATAAAAAAATGAGGCATCTGGTCAGGCAAATAGCGCGGTGTCTGTGTGTCTGAGGGTGACAGTGGTGGCCTCCCCTGCCTGCGAATGAAGTAGATATTCATCAAGCTGTGTGGTGCCCACAGGGGAAGCAGGTTCTAAAAAGATTTTTTTTTTTTTTTTTTTTTTTTTTTTTTTTTTTTTTTTTTTTTTTTGTGGAGATGAGTACGTTAAGTCCAGAAAGAGAAGAAGTCAAATCAATAGCTCTGTGCTTATACTTGTAGGCCCAGACCCCAGTCTGCATTACAGTTAGAACTGAGATAAAACACTCTACTAGAAAACAGAACAAATCATCCTGGGCCGAGGTGGGTTGGTCTTGCTGTGACTGCTGAGTTTGAGTTTGGATCCCTAGCACTCACACAAAAGCCAAGCACCATGGCATGGTCTTGTAATCTAAGCACCAGGGAGCGGAGGCAGGAGGATCCCAGGAGCATGCTGGTCAGCCAGCCTGACCACACCTGGGAGGTTCAGGACCTCCCGTAAGAGCCTGACCGTGTCTCAAAAAACAGAGTGAAAAGAGACTGAGGCGGGAATCTGTCACTGACCTCAGACCTCCACATGCATGTGCGCTACATGTATGTTTACTCCCAATGTGCGCCCCTATCCCATCAACCTGTGTTTGGTTTTGCAGGCTGAACGCACGGAACAGGTACTAAAGAACTCTCATAAGACTAAAAGTGCACAAAGGCGGCCCTACTCCCTTAACAAATGAACAAAAGTAAAACAGGATGGAGAGATGGCTCAGAAGTGAAGAGCGCTTACTATTTTAGCTGAGGACCCTGCCTCGGTTCCCCGCACCACAACCATCTACAACTCCAGTTCCAGGGGATCTGCCGACTTCTTCCATCTTCCATCGTCACCAGGCACAGATGTGATGCACGGCCACAAATGCAGTCAAAATGTTCATACACATAAAACACACGTAAATGACTTCGTCTAATCAGATTTTATCTAAAATAAAAATAAACAAACCAACAGAAATAAAGCAGCAACAGCAGCAGGAGTCACTCCACCCACAAACTGTGGCCTCCAGACAAGACCACTTCCTTCTTCCTCTGCTGAGGGTGTTGCAACTGACTCTGTTTTTATCTGGCCAACAGAGCACTCAGGGGGCAGGGGGCTAACACAAAGGAAATATAAGTGCGCGCAGAGATCCTACAATTAAGGACGAGGTCATTTAAAGTGTCCTTGATCTTTTCAGCTCTCCCCACACCAAGTATTTTGAGTCAGGGCTGAAGCTTTTCAAACCCAGTGCTAGTTCCCCCAAGCTCCAGGCCCCAGCATGTCCCAGGCAGGCAAGGTCCCTGCTAGGCTCCAGTTAAAGCCAAAACCAGTATTTCGGGTTTAGACAACATTCTCCTATGTCTCAAAGCCAAGTGCAATCCCTCTCCAGTTTGCTTAAAACTAGTCTTCTAACAGAAATGTTTAGTTCACCCGAAAAGCCTGTCCTTCCCAAAACCTATCCTTAAGAAAATGCCACTCTCCATTTTCCTCTGGACAGCAGTCTCTGAGAGCACCTTTGTTCTCTCCTAACTTCTTTTTCACCAGTCAAGGTTTTTGGGGGATTGCAAAAAAAAAAAAAAAAAAAAAAAAAAAAAAAAAAAAAAAAAAAAAAACAAAAAAAAAAAAAAAAAAAAAAAAAAAAAAAAAAAAAAAAAAAAAAAACACAGATGGACTCTGGCTCACCTACCCAGGAAAGGAATTTATGGGACAGATAGGCAGAGCCTCAGGGTCAACAGGAAACCCTGAGAGTCAAATTCAAAAAAATAAGCACAGGCAAGAGGGACACAGCCAAGGTACTGCTGCTTCCTGTCCTGTCGGTAGACTGAGTCTGCCCAGCCTGCCTTGGGGAATGCACTGCGGCCCCCACCTCCAAAGCATCTGTAGCCAGCTGCTCTGTGTACCTCCTTCAAATGTCAAGGCTGGATGTAACCCCAACTAGTGCTAAGTGCTCAGGACTCATCCAAAGCTTCTGGGGAAGACACATGGCAGTGGATCTGCTGCTGGCCAGTGTCCCTGATGCTCAGGTCCTCTCGAAGCCTTTTCCAGATGGCTCCATTCCCCATCTTACAAACCCCAACCTACCTCTGCTCACTGAAGCATTTCTCTTGAATTGGTGAGTAGTGCATACGTGCATGTCTATGGATGCCAGAGGGTGGTGTGTGGTGTTTTCTTCTATCACTTCTAGTCTTTTATGGGGGGAGGGAAGGGAGCCAGGTTTCTCATTAAACTTCAGTTCAGCTACACTCAGTGGCCTGTAAGGGCCCTCCGGGTCCTCCTGTCTTCAAGATCTTCAGGTCTTCAGACGTTAAGATTACAGGCAGGTACCCCTGTGTCTGCTTAACACCCAGCTCTTTACATGAAGGCTGTGTGCCCCCACTTCTTTTCTGTTTGCTCCTTGTGGTACAACTACAACTTGAGTTATATATAGTCCAAACTCGGAGAGCATCCAACCTTTGAATTCCTCACACACTACCCACCTGCCTCCCTTTACCCCTGCTCTCCACCTATCGCAGAATCCACCTTACAGCGAGGCACAAATACATCTGTAACATCCAGGCTGCTGGATGCTCCTCTCCTGAGATGTCATAGCAGGAGGCCATCCTAAAGACTACCAGGATGACAGGATGGCCAGCCACGCGGTGGCAGGGGCACCAGGAGGCGGCTTTACTCTGGCATGATCTGTCCATCACCTTTCCTCGTACACAGCATGTGGGATGCAGAGGGTTCCACCAGCAGGTCATAAAGCCACACACATCAGAAGAGGAAATGAAAGACAAGACAGCAACCCTAACACCGCAGGAAACAAAACAAAACAAACAAAAAAACACATTTCTTCCACAGACTATCCTATCAGAGTGAAAGCTGGTATGAGCAAAAGAAACAACGCAACCATTTACTTTTAAGCATTTCAAACAAGAAGGAGCAGTGTTAAGAGGTGCTCCACAGCCAATGTTCTGCATTTCAGACCCAACTGACTTGTTCCTGGTATCTTGAAGGAATTTTGAGTCTTGTCTCTTCCTTCTTGGAACAGGTATCGTGAAATACGCTATAATTGTGAAATGATTGCTTCATTCTAATACCGGAGTAAATATTACTTAATGCATTGCATAAGCATTTACTGTTAACTTTGATTTTATAGCTTTGATTAATCTAGTTTTAATGCATCGTGATAATATGAGGTTTGGCTTACTATATTATTACTGCCTAGTGTTGAGAAAAACATCTTCCAGTTACATGACAGACAGCAGATGTCCCCACCTTCTGATCAGACACCAAAGCATGACACATCTCCTTGGTCCTGAGGTGGTTAGCTGTAGCAGGTGTCTGTACCCTCATCATGGAAACAAGACTGGTATGATGTCCTGCAGATGGGACATATCTCTCGGGACCGCCGGCCTTAAAACCATTGCCACATGAATGCCTGCGATTTCTCCACTCGGAGAAAACAGTGCCAATACGCTCTGTTGCTACATTGTTTTATCAAAGAGGAGATCAACCCTTCTTGGGATTAGAATACGTTGTCTTAATGTTATCTCTTTCATCAAATCCTTCCAAGAGACATTATTCAATCTTATTTTATTTTAACAGAAGTTTGCCAACATGTATCATCATATAACACATAATTCACCCATTTACAAACTCATATTCTGGTTACTAGCTGGTGAAAAATCTTATTGTTTGTGCTTAGTAGAACACAACAGCATATATGTGATGTGGTATAACAAGAATAATAATGAGAACATATCATTGATTTATACAGTAGGATCAACAACAGAACTGAACTCTACAAATCTCATACAATTAATCCTTTCACAAGAATTTACTATATATTATAGCATTTTTTTGTGTCCTACTTTTTACGTCACATGGTTTTTTATCCCCCTTCATTTCCTCTGTGTCCATTGCTCAATCTTAAATTGACACAGCAAATGTTCCAGTCACATCAAAGGGCATGCCCTATTTCAACCAAATTCTGGACAGTTTTTTCTTCATAATTTGTCTAGACTGAAGGATATAGATGTACTATGGTCCTAAACAGTCTTGGGAGCCCATTTACTCTTCTGTCTGTGAGTATAGCATGTACAATATATGTGTGTAGTGTATAAACAAACATGCATGTATTTGCCTGTACCTTTACATGCAGAGTGGTTCTATGCATGTTCTCACATGGATTGTCTCCCTCTGTCACTCCCTATCTTACTCCCTTGAGAACAAGTCTCTCCTGAGCCTGCAGCTATGCTGGAAGTCAGTCAGCCTTGTTGCCTTGCATAGTGCTGGGGCTACAGGCGCCTGCTTGGCCACACGGGCTTTTTACTCAGGTGATGTGATCCAAACTCAGAAGCTCACAATTGTGCGGAGAGAGCTCCTACCCTCTGGGCCATCTCTCCAGCCCCAACCTACCTACTCTTGAAGTTCTGTGAAGAAGCAGTTATCATGACGTTTCAATGATAGGAAAGAAAGGAACGTGCTCATGATTAGCAGGAAATTGATCAAGGCTAACTCAAGTGAAATGAATTATATTATCACAACTTCAACTTTCCAAATTTAAATCACAGGTTGAATGCATTAGAAGGAGCCAGTTCCAACAGGCAACTACAATGCGGACAAACATTCCTCAGCTATGCACTAAGCATTTCCCTTCTGAATTATGCTTACCTTAAAAAAGATTCTTGATTCCAGGAACTACTGAAATTGGAGATTTCATCCAGACACCGTGTTTCACTGAGACATTCCTCAGTTTCCATATTAACCACAGCTACTCGGCCAGTCTTGCATCGTTACGTAGGTTTGAGATCAGCACTTTCGTGACCTGTTTTAACAATGAGTTCCTCTACCAACAGACCCCAAGAGTCAAGGCTATGGGAGAACACCAAAAAAAGCCCATCTGCGGTGATTGAGAGTGGACAACAGTCACATCGCCTCATCAATGCCTCCTCACGCAACAGAGGACTTCTCTACTCCCCTACCTAAACAGAACATTCTAGCATAGCATACACCTCAGAATAGACAGGTTGTTTAAAAAAAAAAAAAAAGTCCATAGATTGGATTGGCACAAATGACATCTTGAATTAGCAAATGATACCTCTGGATAATTTTCACAAAACTGGCTCCTTCTTTCAGCTGTCCTATGAAGTGTGACATGTATAACCCATGCAGGCCTTGCTAAGGGCTAAATTGCCCATCATACTGTAATGTCTTCTGTGGTCATTCTTGTCACACACCATTTCCCTACTATGAGAACTGAGAATAAGGGCTGTTCTATCTATCTATCATCTATCTATCTATCTATCTATCTATCTATCTATCTATCTATCATCTATCTATCTATCTATCTATCTATCTATCTATCTATCTATCTATCCTTTTCTATGCAATCCAATGATGTTACCAAATGAGATGAATGCTAAGATTTAGTTAACTACTTTGATTCATTCTTCCACTTACATACCATGACTGAATCATTGCTGCACAGGGCCCCAACACACTACATGGCTGAATGAAGAAGAAAACAGAGCCATTGGTGCTGTCTCCAAATCTCTGTCCTTTCCCCTTTTGACTCTTCAGGAAATATAAATGGCCTCAGGAAAAGTCTAAAGGCAGAATTTACATTCCACTATTTCTCTTGCTTCTATCTTTGCAATCCCTCTTGATCCCCTAAACTGTGGTGATCAGTGACTTGTATGGGGGGGGGGGGTAATAGCGGGGAAATAATCACAGAACACAGTATGTCTAAATAAGTGGAGGGCTGATGCTCTGTTGTGATGTCAACCTAACCAGAATATCAAAGACTATATCTCTTTTCTGTCAGTACAAGTGGCAACATTTAGAGGCCTTGGAAACACACACACACACTTATTTTATTTCACCCTCTTCTTTTAAATTACTGCAGTAGGTTATAAGTCAGGAAAACTGGATTTTTCTGCCTTCCCAAGTGTCAGAAAGTCTTAGTGTCAGGACAGTCCCCTAGTTATTCCTATCTGCAAATGAGGATACCATGCTGTACCCTTCCCCCACATCCACATCAATGTGAGTCCAGTAACTTTGCCCGAAATTTCTATACCCTGGAATTGACTCTACTATTTGGGGGGAAAAATGAAGTAAATCTCTCAAAAATAAACTCTACTTTAATCCTGAGAAGACCAAGTAGAACTTTTAAATTTTAATAATCAACAAAATCCTCAAAAAGAGGGAAATAAGGTTTTATTATAATAAACATCAGGACGGTGGACTGGAGAATGCACTCTAAGCAGAGAGAAAATAAATCCCAAACCATTGAAAGTACCAATTTGTGGGCTGAGGTTTAAGCAGTGTGACCAGAAAGCCTTGTTTACCCTGCATCTGACCTAGCCATTCCCTCATTCCCGTCTGCTTGGCAGCATGGTGGTGCCACTGAACCCATGGGAACCAGGCTAAGTCGACATCAGTGTTTCCAAACATGTTTGAAACTTTGTATCTTAAATAATCAAAATATTGTTGAAAAGTTTTTTTTTTCCCCTGGAAAAAAATTACAAACCTGTCTGGATAAACATAACACATTATATTGACACAACAGAACATGTACTTGGCGATTAAGAAAAGAAAAGAGAAGAGAAGAGAAGAGAAGAGAAGAGAAGAGAAGAGAAGAGAA
>NW_026596057.1:2526673-2546783 GCF_907164565.1 Psammomys obesus | reverse complement strand
AAGAGAAGAGAAGAGAAGAGAAGAGAAGAGAAGAGAAGAGAAGAGAAGAGAAGAGAAGAGAAGAGAGAAGAGAAGAGAAGAGAAGAGAAGAGAAGAGAAGAGAAGAGAAGAGAAGAGAAAAGAAAAGAAAAGAAAAGAAAAGAAAAGAAAAGAAAAGAAAAGAAAAGAAAAGAAAAGGAAAGAAAAGAAAAGAAAGAACAAAGGTACTGATATACTACTATGGATAAATCTCAGGAAATCTAGAAACCAAAGTTTATGCACTTCACAATATGGTCTGAATGTAGAATGTCCCCGGCTGGTGACTAATGGGACATTGTAGAACCTGTGGGGAATGGACCCGAGTTGGAGGAAGTGGGTTACTGAAGGGGGTGTATCGTGAGGGTCCTAGCCATCATGCAGGCACCCCAGTTCCTGCTGTCATGGCTTCCCCACTATGAGGGCCTCTGCTTCAACCAGAAGACAAGGTAAAGCTCTTCTCCCTCATGTTCCCTCTTGCAAAGCATTTGGTCACAGAGACAAAAGAAGTAACTAATACATGTACAATTCCATTCACAAAAAGCTTAAAGGGGTACAATTAACATAACTACAAAACGTAGTGATGGCTTTGTGTATCATTTGAGAAAGAAATCCAACCATGTCCTTCACTGTGCCCTTGCATTTCTTTAAAGCCACAAGCTTGTTTGCCATTATCATCATCATCCCACCTCTTAAGATCTGAAGTTTAACCATAAGAGTCATCCAATTATGGAAACAACAGATCTGACATGGAGCCCTGTTTCTCCCCCTTCTGGCTCTGTCTTCCTCATCGTCATCATTTTCCCCATCTGTAAAATGGAAACACTCTACTAATGGGCTAAATGCCAGTAACAGATGAACGAAAAAGGTTCTGTCGGTGGCATAAGGCTCCTTATGAAAGAAGTAAACCACTATGTCCCAGTTCAAGGTGCTTTGGTAGCGCACTCCACCAGAGCTGTTCAACTGCCTGCCACGATTTACCCATCCTTGTAGCTGATCAAAGCCACTGGACACGGAGCTCTTACGTGGCCTCTACTTTTTGTCAAAGGCATGAGCATGACCACCCCCCCCACACACACACACACACTGCAGTCCTATAAGTGATGACTGCTCTCCCTTCAGCTCCTCATTCAGCTTCAAAAGGCACCCAATCTACATAAACCACAAAAATAAATCAGCCCAGCTAGGAGAAAAAGGCAAATTCACCCAGCCAAAGGAAAAAAAAAACACCCATGATGACCAGGTCATCTGGTCCTGCTGAGAGTCCTGAGTGTCAACGTGCTGAAACTGGATTTGGTTGCAAGAAGTCACCCATTTCTGGGGTGCCCCCTCACGACCTCTATCCCACTTCTCTCTCTGCTTCTCTCCCTACAGTCAACTGTTGGGAAGGTTGTTTTTGTGTTCTCAGCGCCTCCCTCTTCCCCTGCTCTGGAGTTCTCTCCCACACTCTCTCTCTTTCTCTCTGGGCTGGTTTAATTTGACACCTTGAGCTTTGGTAACAAGGTGGGGAGCAGAGCAGCCACAGCGGAATTCATTAGGCTCAACACTGCAGGGCCCGCTCTCTGTGCGTTAATGACATCGGAGGGTAGGGAAACGAGACAGCCACCACGCGAGATGAAATAAACATGAGGACTGTCAGCAGTGACAGCCTAAGCAAAGGGGACAAAATGAGCCAGGTAGAGACCTTTCCCCGTCCGCACAATGCAAACCGACAGCTTGCAAAACCTCCCCCTCCCCACAGCCTTCAAGCCCCTCCTTTCCCTAAAGCTGAGAAGTGAGGGGGGTGGGTCAGAGCACAGTAGAGAGGCACAAGTGCGGATGGGGAGGAAGGAAAGAAAATACAATTAAATTATCATTGCTTTAACATACAAATTTCATTTATCAGCTTAATGTTGGCGGAAACCAAATTCATCAGCCTCCTCCACGGTGGTGGCAAGGTACAAGGAGGTGTTTGGGGGCGCTGACATGCCTAGGCCTGGTGATACTTAGAGGCTACTTTTCTCCTTCCCACTCCACGGTGCTCTCCTGACTGATTCCCTCTCCTCTACCCCCCACCTTCATTCAGCCACCCTAACTCCATTGCTCCTTGTTTTGTTACTAAAGGGAATCCTGGAAGGAGGAAAAGAAGGGCGGAAGCAAAACAAAAAACATGGACAATGGAGAGGAAAAAAACATTTCTCTCTCATGGTGTGTGTGTGTGTGTGTGTGTGTGTGTGTGTGGTGTGTGTGGTGGGTGTGTGTGTGGTGGGTGTGTGTGTGTTTGTATTTGAGGAAAGGATAGAAGGCGAAGGAACTGGGGAAGAAAATTCAAGCACCATGGACTTAGACCCCAGGGCAGGAGGAATGGCATCCTTGCTGAGCAAGGCCCTCAGTGTGTACAAGGTCCTGTACCCAGTAACCAGGTGTCAAGAGACAAAGCCGGTTTGTTCCGAAGGCTATCTGGCATAGAGGCTGTAACGATTGCAGTGGCTTCTTCTCACACATGAGGCAGACAGAATAAACTGACATCTCCAAATTAAATCATGGCCTCCTTCCCTTCCAATAGAAACCGTCTATCCTCAGAAACCAAGATAAAGCTGCCCTCTCTCCCACTTACCTAAGAGGATGATTGCTCTCACACATCCCCATCTCCAAGCACGCTCTTGGTATCAGGGTGAAACCCTGTAGTGCTACATCTCCTTAAACTGATATGCAGATCCATACCGGAGGCTAGACCTTTTTCCAGGCCCTTCCCCAGCATCCTGAAACTTTCTTGATCCTTCTTCCCGGAAGGACCTTGGTGAGCAAAACCAGTACTGAATTTAAAACCAAATATCAGAGTTTTCTTTGCCTACACACTTTTCCAGCAAAGCTAGCAATGTGCTCATTAGGAGGAAAGGGGAAGCGCTCCTAGGTCTTGAACAAGTGTGACTGGCAGGGAATCCATAAGGGGGAAAAATATGGCTTATGATTAGAGGTCACAACTCAAACACAGAACAGACCCAGTGCGGCCATTCTGAGTTGCAGATGGCTGACTCTGCTCTGCCACTGCGGGCAAGGGCAAAAGAAACCAAACTGAAAGCTGGATACTGGGCCTGCCACAGGGATGCTCGGATGAGCAAAGAAGAAAGAAGCAGAGTGGGAACATTTCATCCGGGAGCCAAGCAATGGTCAAGTTCAACAACTCCACACCACAAATACAAACAGCTGATACAAAAAAGCTGCCAACTCCTGCACTCCCCCACTCCCCCCTTCCTACACACACATATTGGGGTGATTTGATAGACTGGGAGACAGTCACTATCAACCAAGGGACTATGTTGACTTGATCAAAGAAGTCCCAAGTTTAAGGCCAAGTTTTTCCCAATGTCCACTTCCTTCTCTAGTCGGCATGTACACAAACAAATTGGTACTCCATCCTAAACACTGCCATTCCAGAAGGAAAGCCATCCACCTATAAAAGTAGTCTACATTTAAAACACTAACTGAAAATATGATTCCATTACACTTTTCTGAGAGAGAAAAACACACACACAGGAGTTCCATTCAGGAAGACAGAAGATAGAGTGATATAGAACGCAGCTACATGACAGGGCTGGATGAGACCTGAAAGTCCATGATAGATACTGCATTGTAGCACATTCTAGAACATTCCAGTACCGCCAGAAGATGAGTCAAGGAGACTATCAGGAACATGAGCACTCTACTGCCTGTCACACAAAGCATATCAATGACTCCAAAAGCATTTGGAATTACTGTCACAAAAATCATGTTTCCCAAGCTCTTCACAGGATTTTATTTCTTTTGGCTCGGGTCTAATTACAAGCTTGCCCTGAGGCTCTCTCTTTCTCTGAGGTAATCACTGCAGAGCTAGCTTTCTTTCCTCATCTTTTCTGGGGCATTTGTAAGAAAAAAAAAAAAGCCTTTCCCATCAGAGAGAGTGCTGACTAACAAACAAGACCCTTGTCTTTCTGAGAAGCAGAGAGGAAGCCAAGGAAAGGAGATTTAGAGAGAGATAACAGTCTCCAGCCCTTCTCCACTATTGATAAGTTTGCAGACTTTGCTCAAAATGTTCTGTCTCTGTTCCCCTAGGCCTCGGGTGCCCCCTCTTTAAAGTGAAGAAGAAACACAAACCCCTGCTCTGTGACATGAGAAGTATCCTAGGAGTGCCATTCCTAGGACAAGTCGGCCACGGTGTCAACACTCTAAAGCAGTGTGGTTCTCAACCTTCCTAAAGCTGCCACCCTTTAATACAGTTCTTGGCATTGTGGCGACCCCCAACCACGACATCATTTTGCTGCTGCTTCACAATTGTAATTCCGCTACTGTCACTGCAAATATGAGAGGCAGGATATCTGCTACTCTATAGACCCCTGGTTGAGAACCACACCTCCAGCGGAAGTCTGAGCAGGCCGCAACATTTCTGACGTTTCTCAGCCTTGCAATCTGTGAAAAATAAGCAATATGAGCCAAATGGATTCCATGTAGCACACAAATAAACCATGGCGTAGTGGCCACAAAGCACGGGTTCTATTCTCACCCTTTATCCCACCCCTCGTCATGATCTTTCTGCAGACATCCTCAAACAGGCCTCCTCTCCTCTCCCTCCCCGAGTCCCCTGAGCAGTATTTCACCCACTCTGGTGCATAGCACAATAAGCTGGTCTGCTCTGAGAAAATACTTAACGTTCAGTACCAGCCCCTAGAGGTTCTGATTTCATTGTTCCAAGGTAAAATCCAAGTGTTGGTGGTATTTTGTAAAAGTTCCCCAGGTGATTTTAATGTGCAGCCAGGGTTGAAAGGCACTCTATAGCAAATATACTTGTTATTGAAAGGTTTATGTATAACATTTATAATAAAAAAAAAGACAAAAAACTTTTTTTTTTTATTGCCATTTTTACTGCCTCAACAATTTGGCGGGAGGGCTAGGACTCACCTACAAAGAAAGGCTCCAAAGCATCCCTAGAATATCCTAACTGGGCGGGGCTTCGTAGGTCTCCTCCTTATCTCCACTGCATGGGGGAGGCTCAGCTTATTGCCAGGGCTGGAGTCCTGACCCAGCCATAGGTCTTCAGCCTTCTCTGGCTTCAGTGTCAGCTATGATCTGAAGGCCTCCTCCACCTCTGTTCTCCCTCTATCCTTAACCTGCCAGTGTTCCCTCAGCCCTTCACTCCTCTAGTGTTCAGTGCTATCCGAAGTTTTCCATACAGCGCCCTGAGCTTTGAGAGAAAAGGCACCATGAAAATCTTAATAAACAAAGAGATAATTCATCCTGGGTACTGGCTTATTCTCTGCACCACTGGGTTTCAAACCTTTCTTAAAAGCAGACTCTTAACCCTAAAGCCAAACAAATAAAATCCATGAAACACCAGAATAAAGATTGAAGTCAGGCCTTCCAGGCCGAGCCATCTCACTGGCAGGAAGGTAAGACTGGATACCTCCACACCTATCCCACGGTCCAATGGGAAATTATTTAAAAAAAAAAAAAAAAAAAAAAAGGTTCTGCAAAATACATGGTAGTTCTGACCTTTGTGGAAGGGAAGGCAGCCCTAGAGAAGTAAGGGAATTGTGCTGCACACACTCACCTCCAGGAAGGTGAGGTGTCAAAGAAGACACCTCTAAAGACAAGAGCAGGTTGTGAAATTGCCTATTGAGAAAAATAAGAAACATGGCAACAGTTGGGCATGCTGAAGCAACTCAACCCTCAGGTACGATTCAGGTCTCCGAATATTATCAAAACTTATCTCTCAAGCCGAGCTGGGCATGTAGCTGTTATAACCCAGGCTGTGTGGAGGCTAAGACAGGAGGATCCCTTTGAGTTTGAGGCCACCTTGGGCTGCAGAGGAAAGCCTTGTGTCAAAATGGACAGATCTCCCTCTCTTCTTAGAAGCAGGGAGCCACTCCCAATCAATGCACACACGCACATGTGGCTATTTCTCATTTCTCCCAAACACGGGGTTTCCACACCCTCTCCCTAAGAAAGCAAGGAATGGTGGAGAGGAGTGAGGAGCAAGAGGCCATGCCGACCACATTTCCTGTCACAGTTTCTCAGCAACTGGAAGCAGCGAAAGTGAGCCTACATGGGGAATCTTAAAAAGTAGTTTCCCGTCAAACCCTTAAAGTGGTTGAAAATGTCAGCCTTCCCTTCTGCTAACCAGACTAGGTATGTACTAACTACAGGCCAAGTAGTTAAATTTGCCAAAAGCCTCTGACTAATACCTTTTCTTTTCTTTTTTTAATGAACTGTATGGGTCTGTTTGTAGATATATGTAAAACATGTGAGTGCCCACAGAAGCCAAAGGCTTTGAATCCCTCCTGGAGCTGGAGTCACAGGGTTCTGTGTGTCATACAATGTGGATCTGGGAATCTACATTCAGGTCCTCTGGAAGAGGTGCTTTTAACTGCTGTAACTTCAGCTCCAGGGGATCCAATGCACTCTTGCAGCCTTCATGGGTACCAGGCATGGGCATGGTGCACATACATACATAGGTTAAAAAACACCCATACACATAAAAACGATTTCTAGAAGTGAATAAAAAATAAGTTCCCTTTAAAAATCATGAACACATAAAAATAAAGGGCTATCAAAAAAAGAAGCACACAGAAAAGGAAAAAAAAAAAAAAAAAAAAAAAAGCTAAAACACCTCCAGAGCGTTTTGAGTTACTCATCAAAGCATTTTTATTTGGTCCCTGTGACATTTCCACAGGGCAGCTGTCATAGTCCCCATTTACAGTTGGATCATCAAGGCTGAGAAAGACAAAGCAGCTGGCCCAAGGTCCGGCCTGTGTGTCAGGGAGCCCAAAGCCAGGAATTCTACTTCCAAATGTAACATTCTTCCCCTCTGAAGGAAAGGCAGAGATTACCCCAACACTTGAACTCAGGTGGGTCAGATCACTGCAGCACCTCGTCCAGTCTCGCAGGGGGCGAATCTGCATGTTAACCAGGAGTAGAG
Organism: Psammomys obesus; assembly: GCF_907164565.1. Classification (NCBI taxonomy): domain Eukaryota; kingdom Metazoa; phylum Chordata; class Mammalia; order Rodentia; family Muridae; genus Psammomys; species Psammomys obesus. The sequence goes on along the minus strand of NW_026596057.1, from coordinate 2,539,837 downwards.
CATGTATTCCTGTATGAAGGCAGGAATAACTAGCCATTAACTATATTAAACTTAGTCCTAAATATTCCATCCCAACTTCCTCCAATCCTCTTTTGCACCAAAGTCTTTTTGATTCCCCACCTCAACTCCCCTATTCCTAACCCCCCCCTTCTTTCCTAAGCCTTCAGATTCCCTATTCATCAAGGAAATGAAATCCATATGCATAATTCATTTCTTTTGTGAACTTTTTTTCCCCTGCAGGGAGCATGCTCCCTGTGCATTGGGAACAGAGCTATTGACAGAAGGCCGAAAGAGCAAGGGTATAGAAATACCTTCCCCATTTGGCCAGGACAGACCAGGGCCAAAGGTTAGGTCTGGACCTCTGCTGACTGGCACCTCAGGCTCCACCATTCTATCCCACCAGAATGAGGGGCACCCTTCTCTGGCTATTAAGGGACAATAGGCTTCATCCTTAAGGGAGCCCAGAAGCCTGACAGGATGGAAGCCTGGTTTCCAAACCCACTAGCTGCCTCATGGGTAGGAGAAAAAAAAATTGATAGAGTCCTCCCACTCCTTCATGTTTCTGCTCATATTCAAAACCCAAAACCAAACAAAGAAATCTACAGCGTGCCCAAGGCGCCATGTTTAACAGCTGTTGCATTTGGAGAAAAAGCAGTCCCTAGTCCAAAGTCAGATTTGAAAAATGGCTTTATTAAGAGAAAGATTTACTGTGTCTGAACTCCAAGTCTAAAAAGCCCAGGCATGGGTAGCTGAGAGAGAGACTCACCGGACAGAGGGCCAGGGCTGAGCTCACTGGCTGATGCTACCTTTGGCAAGAGCACCAACCAGTAAGACATCCTTGACAGGCCTGGTCTTTAAGATTAACTCTTAAACAACGGGTAGCCTGCTTCAGAAATAGCCAACAGGCTCTAAGGCCAATGTGGCATTTTATCATGGCACAGTTTATCCCAGGGAGACTGTGTGACTTAGCACCCTGTTTCTGCATCTGGAACCCACACTCCTTTTCTCATTTTACCTTCTATCTTTCTGTCTCAAAAAGATATAGAAAAAAAAATAAATAAAAACAAAAACAGGCTAACATAGGGAGCCCTATGCCTGGTGTGCCTAAATAGCAACTTAAGCTGCATTGTTCATAACATTCCAGCCAACATTTTAGGGTCTACATCTTAGGAGCAGGTTAGGCTCCATTAGAGGTACGGTCAAGTCTTCTGGGACTTTGCTACACAGCTCCTAACATGGGCTCATCTGAATTCCCATCAGATGTAGAAGACCGAAATTTCATTTACTCTTTGCCTTTTTCTCTGAATGGCCAGATAGGATGAAGTAAATGAACAAGGAGGGGGCAAGTGTATCTCCCAATAAATTTAAAGTGACAGGCATTTTATTGTGATCCCTGTAAGATTAACTTAGAGAAACAAAACACCCAATGTCTGTCATCTAGTGTGTGAAAACCAGAAAACAGCTCAGTGAAGGCACTCAAAGAAAAAGTGGGAGGGATATCATCTGGGGAGCTGTAGAAGACCCTGCTCTGACCCCAGAGATCCATTACAAGAAATCCTGAGGTTAAACTTGAACTAACTACAAGCAACAGACATACAGTAGGTAAAGATGCTCCTGACAGTCATCCAGGGATCCTGGACACACTCTATGTAACTGTCCTTGAGCTAGTACTGTTCTGTGTTAAGGCTTAGGGGTCTGAAGGACATAGGTTTACACCCTAATCATGCCACTTACCAGTTATGCAACTTTACATAGGAAAAGTTCTCAAGCCTAACCTGTAAGGTACATGCTATGAGGCCACTCCCTCAATGGATACGGCATTTTAAAATACACAAAATAATTTGGTACCTCTGCTTGGCATATAATAAGTACCTAAGAGGCTGTAACTTAAAAAAAAATGCAAACTAGTATTAGCTCATTTTTGCTCTGGAAACAAACTGAGAAATGCAAGCTGACATGGTAACACACATAACTTGATTGGCCACGAGCTAGGTCACATGCTGGAATTTACAAATACAACTATCTGCCCATGTGCAATACACCATGTACTTGACTCTTCAAAGGGCTGGCTAGAAAACAAGTCAGGGAATTAAAGAAACAAGCCCATTCACCAAAAGCCAGCCTTTCCAACCCAGTCTATACACTGTGCCCTTCCTGTCGGTGAGGAAAAGCTCATCCCATCCTCCTTCCTCTCCGTAAGAACATGTCAGCGTGGCTCTGGGTCTCCCGCTAAATCTGGACAGTAAGTGGCATCACTCTGTCGTGGGGGTACAGAGAGCATCTGCAACGCCCCATTTCACTGCTCTGTGTTCCTATCTTCGGGATTCATTAGCATATTTCAGCATTGCCTTGATGGATGAAGATAGATGGAGAACATCATCCTTGGTGAAATCACTGTTTCATCAAGGTTAAATCAGCCCCGAGCTTCACCACCTCCCTTTGTTTGGCTAGGTCTCTAATAACAAAATTAACGGCAAAATTAATGCCCAGGAGGCTCCCCATGAAATATACTGATGCCCCCAGAATGAAGCTTTATTCTGGACCTCCCAGTTTATAATCCATCAATCAGCAGCTTCCATACTTTATCTTAAAATAAAACATCACCGTCATCACAGCAGACGTCTGCCTCTTCGTCTTTTCATCTGAAACACCCAGGCTGGGAAAAAAGAGTAAGGGGTGGGCTGTTGCCTCGGAGACATCACAACATTGACAGTCCAAGCATGGAACAGGGGGATTGTGGGTCCTGTCTCCATAAGCAGATACCCTGCTCCTTGAAGCGAGGTAGCTTTGGTTATCTTTTCTCTCACTGTTGGAACTGGTAGGGTAAATACCTTGTCTTCGCCAAGTCTGTGCTCAAGTCCTGATAATCCAGGCACCTGAACAGATCGATAAATGCAGACCAAACATTTGTTAGCACCCGAAGACTGCCTAGGAAGAACATCCGGCCCTTATCCCAGGCTGCCAGCACTGAAGAACAGCTCTGGCAGGTTTGTCAGCATTCTATCTATCTATCTATCTATCTATCTATCTATCTATCTATCTATCATTCTATCATTGGGGGGTTCATTTTTTTTCTATTTATTTATTTTTTTGGTTTTGGGTTTTTTTGTGTTTGTTTGTTTGTTTTTGTTTGTTTCTTTGGTTGGTTTGGTTTTTCTCCTTGGAACCCTGGCTGTCCTGGAACACTCTCTCTGTAGACCAGGCTGGCCTGGAAATCACAGAGATCCCCCTGCCTCTGCATACCAAATATGTGAAGCCAATACCGCCCGGCTTGGGGCATCCTTCTTAAAGGCTCTAATCCACAGAGACTTGTGTCAAGGAAAGAAAAAGGAAACATGCCTAAGATACCCAATTCTGAAACCTTCCCCAAGAAGTGTGGTGGGGGAGGGCAAGGTCAAACACAGGTCATACACCTAGGCTGCTGTTAGTTCCGTTTCCTATCAATAGTCAGAGCCTCTTGGCAAGACATATTCACTTCATGGTAATGAGTGTCTCAAAACTGACTCAGCCTGCACTGGGTTCCCGGTGTTCTGAAGGGTGCCTGTGACCAATTTCTCGAGCTTTCCTTTTCGGAGAGATAGTGTAGAAATGGCACGGAAATGCCACTGAAAACAAGCACAGTGGAAATGAGCAGATGAGTGATGGGGCCTTTTATAGGCTATTATCAGCTTGAATATTCAAATAGGTTTTCATAAGTTTTAAGATTCTACTTATTACATAGTTACTTGGAGTTTGAGAGTTTTATTTTGGTTTTTTCGTTTTTGTTTTTGTTGTTGTTGTTTTGAGACAGTGTCTCCTGTAGTGCAAGATAGCTCTGGGCTACTATGTAGTCAAGGACAGCCATAAGCTTCTGATTTTCCATGCTAAAGTGCTAGGACATTAGGACTTCACCACCATGGTTTATGTGGTACTGGGGATAGAGCCCAAGGTCTCATGAGTGCCAGGCAAAAGCAGTCTACCTACTGAGTATAGATCTCCTGTCTTTAAATAATTTATGTTGAGGTAGAGTGAATAACCCCACACTAGTCAGCATGTTACATAATTAATCAAGGCTCTTACTTCATCGGACTTCGGTTTTCCAGGGATATTTGTGAAGATGAAAGGCTTAAAATATATTAAGTGTTCTGGCTTCCTTGAAGGAAGGGTGTTAGCTGAGAAGCAAGTCATCCTGACCATGTGACATCAAATCCTACTTGGGAACTCTGTCATAGAAAGGCTCCAAACACATACAAGGCTCTCTCACCATTTGGACACTTGGAAATTTGCCAGGCAATAAAAGCCCCTCCTTTGCTTGTCCTCTGATTTTAAATAAAAGTTGGGATTCTTCCATGTCATGGAAAGAAAGAACAGCCAGGGCAGCGTACATGCCTAAAAGCTGCTCCTCAAGTCCGCTATCCTCCTTTCTCCCCATGAGCAGCTGAAGATATATCACCGAGTCAGGCCAGAACCTAGGCCTCACCATAAACCACTGCTATTGACAAGCAAGCCTCAGAATGGCCGCACAAGAGCTAGCTCTATGGAGCAAGAGCCAAGAGACTGCTCACTTCCACCCTTGCCTAAGGAAAATAGCAACTGAGGGAGCAAGTCTGGGACAGACCTTCAACACTCTATTGGTCTAGAGGAGGTTGGGACCAGTGCAGCTTCCAAGCTGCCATAGTGAGCGCCGTTAGAGTTCAAGAACAAGTAGATGGGCAAAGAAGACTACACCCTTTATTTATCCTCTCCGCTCTTTTCCCTCCCCAACCCTCTTATTCTCTCTTCCTTCGCTTCCTCCACCTCTTCTTACCCCTGCTTTCTTTGTCCATCGTTCCTTTATCCCCTCCCTCCTTTCTTCCTTCTTTCCTTTCTTCTTCCCCCCAACCATCACCACCCAGTAAAGCACCAAGATCCTTATCACAAGTCTGCAGTGACCATGAATGTGAAGCTCAGAGGGAGGACAGAAATAAAGGAACAGGAGATGTAGAATTTTAGAACCATGCTGCTCCACACATTCTGTTCTAAGGCCTAGAATGGCTGCTAGACAGAAGCCACAGGACTACCTCACCCTCTTCCCACACAGACAAGGAGAAATGGTTCAGGATGTCAGTTATCTTGGGGAGGTTATAGCCTTGAGGGTTCAGGTCCCTCCTTTGATACAGAGAATAACCTATTGACATTTGTTTACCTAAAGAACATTGTACCTATGTGTAAGACACACAGAACTGCTGCAAGTAAGCGGACCATGGCTTTGATGCTGGTGGTGTCATACATTTCCAGTCATCTATGTTGTGCAAGGAATAACTTTTCTGCCTGCCTAAACATTGGTTTGTTTAAGACTTATCTTTATGTGTATGGGTGTTTTGCCAGAATCTATATCTGCGTACCACCTATGTGCCTGGTGCCCAAGGAGGCTAGAAGAGAGAATCAGACCCATTGGAGGTGAAATTATAGACAGTCGTGAGCCACCATATGGTTGCTAGGAATTGAACCTGCATCCTCTGAAAGAGTAACCAGTGTTCTTAACAACTGAGCCCTCTCTCCAGTTCGGACAATTCTGACTTTGTGAACCTACCTTACGATGAGAACTAGGATGAGAACCAGGGAAGCTACAGAGTAGGGGCCCAGAGCAGGACTTCAGTGAAAGGGGCCATGTTTGAAGCCAGAGCTATTCCTACCTGTATGCAGCCGTCATTCTTCCTACTAGTGCACAACAGGCATACAAGTGACGGAAGGGCTGTGCTTCACCCCTGCAGACCCATCAGAGGCCTCACTGATCTCACCATTTTAAATTGCAAAAAGCTTTAAGTCCATGATGGCACAGGCTCTCTGTGCAACTCCCTTTTGCTTTTACCAAGGGCTTTATCTTCACCAGCAGACCACAGGATTTTGGTCCAATCTTAAAAACAAGAGTCTCTAGGAATCCAAACAAGTATCACTGTTCTATATAGCTGTTTCATCACCTGTGAAATAAGAAGGGCCTAGTCTAACAGACTCTAAAAAAGACAAAACAACAACAACAACAACAAAAAAAAAAAAAAAAAAAAAAAACACCTAAGAAACCATTGAAGGGCTGGAGAGATAACTCAGCCAATAAGTATTGTATGCCTGAGAATTTGACTCAGATACCCTGCATTCACATAAAACAAACAAACAGGTATGCCAGGGTACATATGTGATCCCAGCACCTAGCAGACAGAGAGGTAGATAGATCCCTGGAGATCACTAGTCAACCAGACTTAGCTGAACTGGAGGGCTCTAGGTTCGGCGAGTGATCACGTCTCAAACAAGTAAGGTGGAAAGCGACTAAGAAAGTCACCCAGTGTTCACTGCTGGCCTGTTTGTGCACGTGTACTCACACGCTCCCATCCACACAGAAACACATGTACGAACATGTACGTATACAGAGACATAGCCAAGAAACAACTGAAAACAAACAAATGCTTCCCTGGTAGCCAGCGAACCAGGTCCACATCAAAGAGAGCTCTTTGTCTAGAAGGCAAAGATGGAAGTACCAGGGTAGCTGCAGCGCTCACCTCTCCTCTGAGCTCCTGCTCTATAACACCTGGAAAAGAAGGTTGGGAGAAGCTGCCACTTCAAAGAAATTTTAGCCAAATATGCTTACGGTCCCCTGCCTTTGGAACCCACTCTGTGTGGCTGGTATTGTCACCCATAGTCAAGAGCACTAATGCTCAAGTGGAGCAAGGCATTTGGGAAAAGCCACATGCTGCACTGCCTTGCAATGTCAAGCCTGCACTTTGGCTGTTAGTCACTCCCTGAAGAGAGGAGAGGGCAGGAAGAGGGGAGATGCTCAGACCCTTTCATTCATTGCCAAATAATATCTCCCTTCAGCCTTCCATTCCAAGTACTTCCAGATCTCCATAAATATGAGCACCAGAACCTAGGAAGCCCAACCCTGACCCAGGAGACATCCGCAGACTCTGCAGTGAGCTGGTAGCCTCATGGAGGGGTGTCACGGTTGTGGAGCGATGATCAGAGCTAGGGTAAAGGGTAGATCAACATGGATCACCAGCCTTGATCTTACCCTGGTGCTGAGAGAGACTGGCTATTTTCATATTTACACTTGTAGAGTTCAGTCCCACAAGGCTCAATGGAAGAAGTAACACCCACAGGAGTCTGGCACAATTCTAAGATTCATCTTAAGGTTCGGAAGTCAATCTGCAAGTGCACATTAGTTTAAAGGGGAAACTGGGGAAGGGGTGTTACATAAAACTCAGTACGCAGCCTTAGATGGTTTGGCAACTCCTCACATAAAAACATGCACTGGGATATCTGCCTCCCTTGTCCACGGTACTTTTCTAGCATCTCACCATGGCTAAGGAAGAGAGCAACCCACAGAAGCCATCTGCATTTTTCCTACAGATCAAACAAGAAGAGGCACAGAAATCTGTGCAAGTGACCACGCTGCCGCTGTTGCTAGGCAGCATGATTATGTCCATTCCCTGCTGCTTGGCAACCAGCATTTCCCATCCCATACACACAGCCAAGTGCCCTTAACTGCTATCTTATAGCTTTCAAAGGAAGGCGTTGAATTTCAAGGGAACTTATGCACATTCAGGGACAAATACCCCCTCATCAATAATCCACTGATGCTGGATGGTCCCTAGAGTGACATGTTCCCATTTAATCAGAATGTGTCCCTTTGGACACCTTGTACCTGAGAGTTGCACACAAATCTACTGAGTTCAGGGACATGCCAGAGAGATGGGGAAAGTACCTGAGTCAGCAAGCTCGAACTTTGGGGGAATAGAAAAGCTGTTCTACCTGCCCCATACTCCTGAAAAGCCTGTTAGTACAATGATCTTCTCCCATGAATCAGCCATCTGATAGATAAGAATAAAGGGTCAGTCAAACACCTTGATGGGTGATGTTTCTTTCTGTTGTCTCCAACAAAATGTCACTGGAGTTTAGCACGTTTCTCGTAAGTGGGCAAAATTGTCCTCTAGTCATCTTGAACCTCCCTGGTCACAATCTGTCAGTTCTTCAAGAGCAGGGTCAAAGCCATCAACGTGCTGCTCAGATTAAATAGCTGCCTACCGAATAACAGGACTCCCTCAGCTCACCTTCTGCCTTGGATGATGAAGAGACAGAGGCCTGGGTCCCACAGGGCATCTGGGAGGACTTGAACTCAGGAGGCCTACTACTGCCTCTGCTATCAGCCCCACTGCCTTCCTACCAGACCCACAAGAGAAACACGCTGATGTGTTTTTAATTTCAGTTTTATTTGCACCCAACTTTTTAATGTTAGCTTCTCAAAATAGCTCCACAAGGAAGGACCATATACAGCTTGGTTCTGCCTCCTGGGGAAAAGCAGCCTACAATACTATGGAGGACATAGGCAGCCACTTCTAAACTCTAGAAAATTCTCTGAGCACCCTCCTGATCACACACTGAATTCAGTGAGATCACCCAATGTGATAACCTCATTGGTATTTCGTTTTTCTCCTCAGCCCCAGCTGGAGAATTTTTTCCCTCATTAAAATTAACGAGGTCAGTTTCCCAAGCTCAAGATACTGAACAACTCCTGGTGGTGGGGTTTTGTTTCTTAAATTGAGCTACAGCTCTCTAAGTGCACAGTTATACTAAGCGTCATTTACTTTATTGCTATGTAATAAGAAACCAAAATGGAAGGGCCTAAGCTCTCCTCCTAACATATCCCACACTTCAGCAGCCACATACAAACATGCACAAACCACACATCCACAACTCAGCCCCAGGGTTCTCTGCCTTTCTGCCACAAGATAACCTCACTGCTCTTTAGAAGCAACAGCTTAGTGGGAGGAATTCAGAACTCAGAGGATGTAGGGCAGAGGACAGTTCAAGAAGGAACGTGCAGTCGTTCTGAGTGTCTGACAAAGCCATGGTGTAGAATGGAATACAAGGTTAAAAGGTGCGAGCAGGTAGGACAGTGTCTGTCCTCCACAGGTGTGTGGAGTGCCCACAGGTGACCAGATGGCTAAAGCATAATATACCTTGGTTGACAATCAAAAGCCGGCAGTTCTACTGAACACTTCAAACAATACTATGACAAGAAACAAAACGTGTGCCCAAAGCTACAACGCTGGGGAAATGGACAAAAGGAGAAGAACAAAAAGCAAAGCCATGGCTACACAAATCCTAAATTAAAATACACATTGTTTAAAATGCACTTTAAAAACAAAACTTAAGTAAAATAAACACTCTCTTGGAGCGCCACAAACCCACACATGCCACACACTGCCAACAGGCTAGGTGCACACATAACACACCTTGCCACAGGCTGGAGTAAGGCCACAGAGAAAGCAAACAACTGTGTTCAGGCACACCCCTCAGTCATCCTTTCAACGGGATCATCTGTGGCTAACCCAGCTACTTCCCTTTCTCCCTCCTCTCTGTGCCCCCAGGCCTCCACATACACACACATGGACATGGGCTTCAACATAAATAAAAGCTAACTGTAACTGAGATCAAACGGGGAGAGAGGGAGGAGAAAAAGGTGATGGAGACCAAAGTAAAGCCTGGGGCTGGGGGCGGCTGCTGGTTTGTGGAGGCCATTTCCCTAGGCCAGGCAGGGAAGGGGAAGCTCCCTCCTGCCTCCCATTGTTGGCTGATCAAAGTCCAATCAGAAAGTAAGGGAGGAACTCAGCCAGCCTCATCTGCACAGGAAGCCAAGTGTAGAGAAAATGAGCTGTGTTTGTGAATAAGGTGCACCAAGACATCTTTACTGAGCATGCCAGAGAGAGAGAGAGAGAGAGAGGGAGAGAGAGAGAGAGAGAGAGAGAGAGAGAGACTCTTATTTGAAGCTGTACCCTAACAAGCCTTAATAAGTTAATGCAAAAAGCCTCCCAAGAAGTCTGGCTATAGGAGACACGGGTCTCTACTGAATCAAAATTCTGTTATGTTGTAATATAATAGATGTAAATTAAAACAGAAAATCTATCATGCCTCTAATGTACCCTGATAGCTGAGTCTGTGGATCCGGACGAGCAGAGGCACCCGGAGGAAGGGTGATATATGGCGGAGCTGGATGGAGGGTGAAAAGCGTGGCGAGACGAGCCGGAGAATGGCGCAGCCCGCTTGAGCTCCTCAGACCCAAGGGCAAGAGACGAATAAATGTTGATTAGTGTTGATTTTGTCCGACAAACGCCTGTCGAGTGACAGTTGGGCTAAGCTGCACTGAAAGAGAACCATTAATCTTGGTCTGGTTTAAGTAGAGTATATTAATTTGTGTCATTTTTACTAAGTCGCGCTGAGAAAGGCCTCTCACTGCTTTGCATCTGACTGCTTTGGTGGTTGAGCCTAATCCCCCTCCCCCCACCCCACCCCCATTTTCTAAAACAGATACCATGGTGGCAGCGGTGGCAGCAGCAAATTCAAATGGCACAGCAGGGGAGCAGGGGACTGAGAGCTCCTCTCTTGGATTAAGAAAGTAAACTCCCAGGGTGTTGGCATGGCAACAGCATTGCAGATGAACTGCTATATATTCAGTGATTAATAAATTAACATTTTTTACAGTTGTTCCTCCTTTTCTCCCCACCCCCACCTTCACAATAAATCCGCCCCTCCTTCCCCCCCTCCCCACCGTACACACTTCACCCTTCTCTAAACTGCATCTCCAGCCTCAGCGAAGGGGGAAGGAGAGAGGAGCGGGCACAGCTTGTGAGTTTGCGCCAGCCCATGGCTGCTGTCTCTACAGACCGACGGCGAGGCCTCTGGTCATGTCAGATGCTGCCGCTGTGCAGACGGGCCAGCGGGCAGATCCACAATGAACCCCATGCCTAACCTCATACTACTGGGCACCTAGCAAGATACCGCCAGCAGCACACACACACTCCGGCCCCAAGCTTGGATCTTTTCAAGTCCTGACAGGCTAGGGAATAAATGAGAGGTGTCATTCTCTCCACAGAACCACTCGGCGGTGACAGAGATAGAATGGGGATAACTAGCCTCCCACAGGTGTTAGACACACAAAAAAACACCTCTGCAGAGGTGTACAGAGAGAAAGCTGATGCTTCTTCCCTTTGGAGTTTCCAGTCCTCCCATGCAGAAGTGGATGAATTCGAGCAATTCATATTCCAGAATTGGAACTCAACCAGAATTGGGAAGAGCAGAGAGAGCTAAGAGACTTTAAGCACTGCTCTGCAAGGGTGGTCTGGACAGTTCTTAACCACCCACCAATCTCAAGATGTGGTTTCTTTGTAAAGCCTTCAGAAATGCTTAAAGAGCGAAATGGAGACTTGGCTCTCCACAGTTTTTCCCTGTGATTTTTATTAACATAACTGTCCTATTGTCTTAGCCGGCTCAAGCTGGCATGGAACTGGTCAGGGTTCTGCAGAAAGCCACTGGCACAGGCTCACTCAGTCTTTGAAAGCCACCAAGTCCCAAGGAGTCTTTGGCCAGGTCGCCTAGAAAGACCACAGTTCAGGAATTCAAGAGGAGAGATACCCAGTGAGCAACATTCCAGCTGCCCCCAAAGGAGAAAAGGAACAATGTGTTCTATGCAGATTGCAGAAGAGAAGGCTGGCACCAATGGAGTGCTAACATGACAGGGAACTAGTTTTCAAGGAAGAAAACGGGCAAACTTATCCACCTAAGGCCAGGGTACAGCGGAAAGGGGTAATGCCATCGGCAATGGTTTCACAAAGGCTCACTGAAGCCCTACCATTCCCAAGTCGCTCCACATGTGAATGAAAGGCTCAGGATTGAAATCCTGGCAGAGTGTTCAAAGTCCGTGTCCTATGGACCATTGTCCTTTGGGCTATGTGACATATGTAGGGAGTTAGTTGCCCCAGTGGTGTGATTCTGCACTTTATTCAAGTTCTACCTGCTCCAAGGAACAGTCCAAGACAAGACCATTGAAGAAGAGAAGGGAATGGGTAATAAAAACGCTGGCACTGGGAAATGATAGAATTATTCTGGCAAAGGCCAGAGAGAAGGTCCTGAAGAAAGATCATTTATTTGATGATAATACCCCACACTGAAAATGTACCCAGTGCATGAGAGATTTCTGAGCCATGATACGCCACTGGTCAACTATTTAACCCTAGCAGACTGAAAGATTTTAAAAGTCTTTTCTTGTTTTTAATCCCCGACAAGTAGGGCCAAGCCAGACACTTTAAGGGACCCCCTAGATGATTTCTAGAATCATCTAATTGTATCCTAATTGTATCTTCTGGTATTTTTTCTTTTCCCCTTTCCACTACCGCCAAGCTTGGGACCAGCACTAATGAACTTATGAGGATGACTCTCTCCAGCCCACAAATCCCACATGTGTTCAAAGGACCCACACTGCAGCATCTTGTCTGTTATCTGATGAAGACTCTCAGTCTTGGGTTTGAGGGGGTGGGTATAAAATCACAGACTGAGAGAAGGAAAAAAAAATAAGACATAAGCAGCGTCAATCCCAAGGTGAACAGAGTGCACTTTCTACGTTACTATGACACTTCTTCATAGATTATGAAAATCTCCATTAAAGGCCAATGAAGATGGCTTTCTGTCTATCCACATCCAGGAGGAGAAAGGCAATGCTGGGGCTTAGAGGGCTGATGTTCTAGCTCTCACTTCTCTGAACTCAGAGCTTGGCTCCCCCCAGCCCCATTCCACCACAGGAATCACAAGAGATTTTTTTTTCCTCTGTGGAAAAAATGGGTGGCCTCACCAGTGGTAGGAGGCATAATGAAGATGAAGGAGCTAGAGCAGGAGGGGTTCAGTGACGCTGCTCTCTAGACAAAGTCTACCCTAGTCCAGCTGTGTCAGGAAAGTACTGAGAGGGATATGAATGCTTTGGCCATGGCAAGGTCCTACAGTTTCAGGGCAGAACGGTCATGGGTCAGGCAGAGCAATCATGGTGATAACAATAACAGTATCTGTATTTGTCCGGAGATGACCGGATGGTGTGAAAGGAATCACATTAAATCCAAGAGGACTCAGATAAAATGATGCTAAGGGTCAGGCTGAATCTAACAACAGCCTGTGATTTGTGGCTATGCCACCGCTCTAATTTGCCTCTCTACGGCTGATGGCCCATGAAGGTGAGGGTTGTTATCAAGTGTTAGCCAGGCTTGGTTCATAGTACAAGCAAGTCACAGCATTGTTGGCTTGGTCCCTGATTCGGCTGTACCAGACTGTCCTTCAAAGAATTTTCCTTCCTTCCTTCCTTCCTTCCTTCCTTCCTTCCTTCCTTCCTTC